>NW_009734881.1:0-10111 GCF_000703405.1 Apaloderma vittatum | reverse complement strand
CCGATTCAGGGTTATTCTTGGCATGCCCTAGCTACTACCACTGAAAATAGGTTGCTCAGAAGACCCTCAGCTAGATTAAAAAGTTGTTTATGATATTTTTAGGTTCAGGCAATACGTGAATACACAGCAGTGCTTTTCTCTGCCCAGTATTACCTCGGCTTCACCAAGATAAACACAGCATGACCAAGAATCACAGAATCATAGATTCATAGAATCAGAATTGTCAGGGTTGGGAGGGACCTTAAAGATCATCTAGTTCCAGCCCCCCTGCCATGGGCAGCGACATCCCCTACTAGATCAGGCTGCTCAGAGCCCCATCCAGCCTGGCCTTAAAAACTCCCAGGGATGGGGCTGCCACCCCCTCTCTGGGCAACCTGTGCCAGGGTCTCACCACCCTCATGGGGAAGAACTTCTTCCCAATGTCCAATCTGAACCCATTCATCTCTAGCTTTAATCCATTCCCTCTAGTCCTATCACTATTCAACATCCTAAAAAGCCCCTCATCAGCTTTCTTGTAGGCCCCTTGAGATAGTGGAAGGCGACAATAAGGTCTCCTCAGAGAAGAAGCTATGCTGTGTGAGACAGGTAGCAGAGAGGCTGTGGAGGATAGTCCCGACTCTAAGGAGATCAGAGTCAGAGCAGAATATAACGAGTCGAAGGGGGAAGGCAGGAATGGATGTCACGTAACAGCAGGATGTTCTGGTGGAGGCTTCTCTGTGCACATGGATCCAACCAGTCTGGCAGTAATTGCAAAAATCAAAACTCTTCAACTCTGTCTCATTACCTGCTCTTTACAATTTGGAGTGACAAAGTCCACACGTGTGGTTGTGGCATTCACATCTGGTGCACTTGTTGTGGTCCTTCATGTGCAAACAAAATGTTTTTCTTTCCTGAAGCATCACAGTCAGCCTCGGGATCAGCTTGCTTCCTTCTGCTGCAAACAGAAAGACTGCAAGACTGGAGTGAGTGCAGAGGAGGGCAACAGAGCTGCGAAAGGGCCTCGAGGATAAATCTTATGAAGAGCAATTGAAGGAGCTGGGGCTGTTCAGTTTGAAGGAAGTTGAGGGGAGACCTCATCACTCTCTGCAACTACTGGAAGGATGATGTAGAGGGGTTGGTGCTTTGCTCTTCTCATGGGTAATGAGTGGTAGAATAGGAGGGAATTGGCTTCAAACTGCAACAGAGGAGGCTTAGACTAGAGAGTAGGAAAAAAATTTTTCCAGCAAGAGTGGTCAGAGGTTGGCACAGGCTGCCCAGGGTGGTGATGGAGTCCCCATCCCTGGAGGCGTTTAAAGGTCGTTGAGATGTGGTGTTGGGGAGATGGTTTACAGGGGAGCTTTGCAGAGTAGGATTCATGGTTGGACTCAATGACCCCAGGGGTCTTTTCCAACCTATATGATTCTATGATTCTACAATTCTATGATTCTCTGCAGGGAGCTGCCAGCTTCCAGAGCTCCTGCTCCCTGGGTGCTACTCATGATCTGAAGGAAGGAATCCTTGCCAATGCTTGCATCACTTGCTGTGAGCAAAGGCATCCCACCGTGTCCTGCAGAGAGGATAAACTGGGGAGGGAGAAGATGGCATTCTGTTGTTCACTTCCTCAGAGCCCACTAGGGCAGCAGTTCTGGCTGCAGCTGGGTCACCACAAGGACCTGGCTTGCAAAGAGTCCTAGACCTCGTGCCAAAGCTGCAGAAATGTCAGGAGCCTCTCTATGGCTCAACAGGTAACAGCCCACCTCCCTGAAGTGCACTGCAGAGGTGCACTTTTAAAAGTTTTTAACAGGGGTTGTAGAGCTAATAAAATGGGAAAACAGCACCTAGTTCTCGCTTTTACTCAAATACTCAGCCAGCAAATTGGCCACAAGGTTTTCGATCCCAAGTGCTCACCCTTGTTAAAGCCCTGCTGCTGCCTGCGCTGACTGTATGCCTGCAACGCACGAGGCTGCACAGACGGATGCCCTCATCCGTCAATAAATAAGGTGTGGCCCTGCCAAAGGTGGTGGCAGACCAGCTAAAGAACAGCACCCGTGCTACAAGGAACTGCACCTTTGCAGGTTTTCTAGAAGATTTAGGTTTTGCAGAGGATCAGCAAGTGCTGGCTCATCAAAAGCTGCACTTCTGGCATGGTGGTGGGGCTGCAGTCTGTCCCTGAGCACCTGAAGGCATGAACTGTGCCTCCTGCAGTGCTTGAGCTATGTGACCAGCGTCTCCAGAGTTCTATGGCTCGCGTCTGTAACCACCTATAACTGCTTAGGAATGTTCTTCCCATGCTATTGCTCTGCCTTTCTGAGTTCAGATAAATTGGAAGCCTTATTTATGTAAGTTTGTTTGTTTGTTTTTTTTAAGTAGGTATTAATGTGGCATCTTTGGCATCTTGCTGACTATGTAAGATTTCATAGGCTTTTGCCTTCATTATGACTTACTTATATTGCTCTTATAGTCTCAGATATGGGAATCTCCTTATATGCTATGACCTAAATACTTCAGAAAGAGTTGCATCTTCCTTGCTTTACAGGTGAAGCTGTGGTTTCAGTGCTCTGAGCTGCATTTTGCCGTCCCACTCCCCCTCAAGTGCAGGTTTTCCTGGAGATCGAGCCACCCAGGTCCTTCGCCACAGCTTTTATTTCTCTTTCCTGAAGCCTGGTAGTGGCAGACATGCGTAGGACAGAGCAGCCGAGTGCAATGGTGATCTCCAGGATGATGCCAAGACATCCTGGGCTCTGTCGAGGCACATCCTGCCGCGCGGTAACTCATCCTCTCTCCTCCTGAAATTGCTCCCGTGTCACTGTTTCCTAGGTTTCCTCCTGCCGAGGTGATGTTTCCTCTGGGTGCAATTTCCTCAGGTTTCTCTTTATTGAGTTTTGTTTCTCCCACCACAAGCTTTGTTGCTCTCTGCCTGTGATTCTGGTGTCTGTTGCTCTGCATTAATTTGCAGCTCTCGCCAGTGCTAACTAATCCTCCCAAGTATCAAATCTCATTACACGCTTCTTGTTTCGTCTTCTGGATCATTAATAAGGATGTTAAACAGAACGAGCCCTGACACCTATCCCTTTGCCATCATATTAAACAAAGCCTCCCCTGTTTCCTGTATTGTCACTTTTCATTTTGTTTACAGTCTTCCAGCCAACTTTAAAATGAGAGGTTTCTTCCAAGCCAAATTTACATTCATTTATTGGGAGGAAACTTCATTACCATGTCAAGTGCTTCACTGCAGTCCAAATCCAGTTGTTTTTTTGCTCTTCTTCAACCTTGCCCTCTAATGCTTGTCTGGTGATTCTTTCAAAATAAGAAAATCAATAATATTGTAAGGCAACACTTGTTTCTTGCTGCTCAGGGGGGTTTGGCCATCTAAATTGCCGGCGGTGCGAAGCACCTTATGTCATCTGTTCTTCACTTCTGCTCTAAGATTCAGCTAGTCCTTCCAGCACCAAAGATAACCTGGTGTGATTATCTGGTATGGTGTACTGTTTCTTAAGCACAACCTACTGCAGACATAATATTTTCACAGAGGCACAGGAGTAGAGGATGACATGGGTTTTGGGCTGCTGTTTATTTTTCAGCATGCAAACCTTACATGTGTTCATCGCTGTTCCAGGTAGCTGTGCAAAAAAAAACTGAGGTGTGGATGGAGAAAGGGTAGAAGCGCAACCATGGACAAGTAAATAAATAGTGATAAATAGTGATAAATAATGATAGGACGAGGGGAAGTGGCGTTGAGTTGCACCAGGGGGTGTCCAGATTGGATATTAGGAAGAATTTCCTCATATTTCCTTGTCAGCCACTGGAACAGGCTGCCCAGGGAGGGGGTTCAGTCACTGTCCCTGGAGGGGTTTAAGAGATGGGTGGATGTTGCGCTGAAGGACATGGGTTAGTGGTGTTCACAGGGCTAGGAAAAGGTTGGACTTCATGATGTTGAAGGTGTCTTCCAGCTGAAACTTTTTTCTATGATTATGATTCTATGATTCTGTGAAATGCAGGAAGGTTTTGTTTGACGACATCCAAGTGCTCACAGCTTGGATTTCATGAAGCATCCACCAGTCCTGCCGGTGTTACGTGTTACTTCGTGCATTGCAGATCACCGTGACCAGCCCTTTCCCTTCCTTTTGCTGCTCATGTGATGGGAGTGACCACACTGCAGACAACCTATCTTCTTCCTCCCACTCCAGAGGGTCACCAGCACTCCCAGTGAGAGGTGTCTCCATCATCAGAAAATATGTTTGTGAATACATATGTGTCAGTGTATATATATATATATGTAAATGTACACATATACTTACATATGCAGTATGTAAGAGATATCATGTATGCAGTTCTAACTTTTCATCCAGTATCATCGTATTTTTACCGGTGTCAGTCCCCACTGAACCGCAAAAAGCTCTTTTTCCCCAGATTTCATTTTGTGCTCCTGTAAGCTTTAATAAATAACACACCTTTTGGAGTGGAAAGTGAATTGAATAATGCTTGGTTTGTGTTGCAGTGTGTGAAAATGCGATGTCTTTTTCACACTTGGTAATAAAATAAAAAAACCAACACACTCGGGTCTTAGCTCCCCAGTTAATGAGAAGACCGTGTACAATTAAAACGCTGCCAGGTGCCTTCCTATTTAGCATGCTTACAAACCATGCAGAGCTTACAGGCTGCTCTGAAACTCACCAAGCTTGTTAAAACATAAAAATTGTACAAAATAATTGGACAATTACCAGTACTGAGAACATCCTTCATTTTACCACCAGAAAATTATGCCCTTTACTGAGAAGGTAATTTTGATAAAATCAACACTCTGGGATAAGAATTTATTAAGCAAATAAAGGTTGATTACCACTGCTTGATAAAAGCTTGAAACAGTCAATGATAACGTACTAATAGCATGGAAACCTCTTGCTCTTTACTTGCTGAATCACCTTATCTATCGACGTGGTAATTACAGCATGGCAAGTTCAATAGCTGTCTTGATTTTGCCGATAGCTAAATGGAAGAAAAACCAGTATTACTGTGAAAAATTGCAAAAGCGTTTTTTAATTTCACATCACCCCGTGACCATTGGGAGGGATTGCTCTGCATCACTGTGCAATTTCGTTCGGCTGTTGGGGACCATATGTGTTGTTTTTAATTAGAGCACGACCTTGCAATGAATGTCACTGTCGCCTCCTTGTTAGCTGCATCAGGTGCATAAATACTGTGATTTATTCAATCCATCCGTACTTCTCTGTGACCAACAGCTCTCCTCCTAGCAGAAGCACTTTTCCCTTCATCTTGGGCTCTGGTGCCCCATTCCTAAGGGAGCTCTCTCCACATAATACTAAAATTGATATAAAACTTGCAGGTTTTCTCTTTTTTTAATTTTTTTTTCTTTCTGCCTTACTGTGTGAGAAAGTGTGGAAGTGAATTACATTTGAATCAAAACCACAAGTCTGTATTTATTTGCAACCACTTGGCTGTGATTGTGCCAAACTTACAAACACTTCAGCTACCCAGACTGCAGTTAAAATGAAACCCTATTTACATGAAAGAAAGGAAATTTTTGGTAGGATAATGGGCTATGAAGGAACTGCTGTGTGTATATGTCTCATACAGAGTGCGCTTATCCTTTGAGCAGGATTTTCAGAATCAAAAAAAAATTGTCCCTACATGTGTTAATGTACTTTTATTGGATCAAAACTTCTGCTTTGCTGACTAATATGGCAGATATGAAGCCAGTACTAATAACTTTTAGTCTTTTCCCTGCTGTCTGTTCTTCCTAAACAGGTAATCTCTTCAACTATCAGTAGATTATCTCCTCAAAACTTAATCTTAGTATATCAAAACCATGTTCAAAAGTAGGGGGAAATAGAAATTCAGAGAAGATTTGCCTACATAAAGTGAAGTAAAAGGCACTGCTGTTAAGCACAACTGCAAACTACAAGGAACAAACAAACAGAAACTTGACAGCAGCTCCAGCATACAAAACACATGAGATACTGTTTCCATAGCAAGACCCAGTTATTAAGAATTTGAAAGTTAATAGTTATGTTTGTGGCAGCTCACCTTTATCCTGGAGCTCAGCAATGACATACCTGACTGCCATACTGAATATATCCTTAAAAAATAAATAAATAAAACACACTAGAAAAAAAATCGTCTTCTTCCAAAAGTCTGTGCCACCTGAATTGTCTGGGAAAAAAATTATTTGTTTTGTTCTTGGTTAGTTAGCTGGCAGGAGGAGAAATACTCCTGAAAACAAGGTGGTTATAAATTGGACAAATTAGGGCTGGATCCTAGGAATTCGCGTGTTGAAATGGTCAGCAGCTTACTCTGCATCAGCTAGCTCCTGAGGCAGAGAGCACAGCGTCAAATCAGAGACGGGAGGAGAATCAATCAGGGCAGAGAAGTCAGGTTTCTCGGGGTGGTTACACTGAGCAGAAGGCTGTCGAGAGCCTTTAGCCCTAAATTCTGCTGCCAGGGAGCAAAGCCTGGGAAGGACGTGCCCGATCCCGGTCAGAAACTCTGGGACGTGGACAGGGTTGAATGCCCTGAAGAGCCAGGGCTGAAACAGAGGTTTAGTCGCCTGAGGTGAGTGAGGAAAGGACCTGTTTTTCTTGCTAAAACTGGCAGCCTGCCCTCCAGATGCCATCGGGCTCAGACAGGGCAGCCAGAGGAATCTTTCCAGCACCATCGCTGAAATGTCACTGAACACACCACTGAAATTCAAGGAATGCTTTTTTCAAGTGCACACACATCATGTAATGCCTTATTCAGAAAATATTTCATCTCTCTCAATCTTGAGACACGTACCTTACAAGTTGTATGATAAGAGCACAGATGTGAGAGACATGAGTATCTCTTATGACCGTGATTTTATTTTGGCTTTCAGTGGAGGCTTTTTCAGCTCTTTCACTCACTTTGTAGCCATACTCTGAGCAGTGCTGGGAGGTCAGAGGCACAAGTCTCCAACTCTGGGTTTCCCAAAATTCTCCACCTTGTCCTGCACCTGTACAGGTGAGATTTCATGGCAGAGACACCTGAACATCTCCTGGTGAGCATGTCCAGTCAGGGTCTGGTGGGATCTCTGTGCACTAAAAGCCAGGCTCCAGCACTGAGCAAATCGGGTCCCTGAGGACCAGCTCAGCTGGAGGGGCTCAGCAGGAGCCATCAAGTTCCCCTGGCCAGAAACCAACCCTGAGAGCAAAGCAAAGCAAAGCTCCTGGGACTGGGCACAATAGATGTTCAGAGATCTGCCATGAAGGGTGATGGATGTCAGGGTGAAATAGTGGCCAGGGAGAAGGTCTGGACCATGCAGCAGGACTCAAGGTGAGAGCTGACACACCAGCTGAGGTGCAGAGGTGATAAGGTAAGATGAGAAGCCAGGGCACGAGAGGTGGCAGGCCTTGTACAGAGGGAGAAAGAAACGTGTCTTCACACGTAGGCTGAAATACATTTTCATGTTTTCCAGTTGTTGAAAATGGAAGCAAATTAGTAACCTAATTGATGAGCCCTGATGGGGACTGCTGTCCTGTGGTGCGTCACTGCTCTTGTAACAGGGGTCAAATCCAGGTGATGGAAACACAGCGACTGTTCCAGCTGAAGCTGAAGGTTGGTGAGGCACTGGCACATGTTGCCCAGGGAGGCTGTGGATGTTCCATCCCTGGAGGTGTCCAAGGCCAGGCTGCATGGAGCCTTGAGTAACCCAGTCTAGTGGGAGATGTCCCTGCCATGGCAGGGGTCTGGGACTGGATGGGCTTTGAGGTCCCTTCCAACCCAAATCATTCTATGATTGATTCTATGATTCTATGAAGCAGTTGTTTATCAAAGAGCAACAGGAAAATTGTCATCTCTGTCCAAACCACAACAGAGGAACTTAGGCACATCTGGTGGGGTGTACACGGGCATATTGTGGTGTTGTGAGAAGCAGCAGTCTTGCTCCTGCCATGTCCTGGGGTTGAGGGGATCCCTGCCAGCACCCCACGGTGCTGGGCTGGTGCTGAGCATCCCTGTATCCGCAGCCCAGCAACCTGCAAGGGGCTTCTTTCACATCCCCTGGTTCTAGCATGGGCATGTGAGGGGTGGTAGAGCAGGACCACGATGGTTGTTGCCCACCAGATAATCAAACAAGCTCCAGCCAAACTTGCTTTTATTTTTATATTGATTATAGCTACTGGGAAAAGCAGCATGCTGAGAGTCAAGGATCTTGGCTCAGTGGTGTCTGACCAAATGAGAAATGTTACTAAACCACCAATATTTAGGGTGGACCCTGCTTGAAGCAGGATCAGATCTCTGCCTCCTGCTCACAGGGCTGAGTCTCAGAGGTTGGAACAGAAGAGAGAGCATAAGTAGAGTTGCCCATGGAAATGCTGAAACTTTTCAGTAATCTGCAGACAGAAGAAAGATAACTTTCTGGCTTGCCTCAGAGGACATCAGTGCTGCTACTCTCAACATTATGAGACAAGCAAGCAAAAATCTCCTGGACAAACTGTCCCTTGCAAAGGCAGGTAAGATCACTCTAATTACTCATTTTGTTTCCGGCCTTCTAAAGTTACCATGACCTGTTTGTACCAGGGCTGTGTGAAAGACATTTACGTTCCTGCCACAACTACAGAAATTGCCTGGGTGGAACTACTTAAAAATTTTCAGCAAAACACTTGAAATTCTTGAGCACGGTTCTGCCTGTGTCAACCACCATTAACTGTCATTATCCACCATCTGAACGTACTGATAATCTCTGCCTGAATTTGAAGTTGAATCTGCCTGAAGTGAAGCTGGCCTCGTGCTGTTTGTTCACAACCGTGCTCCATTTCCTAATAAGACACTTGTTTTGTATTCCTCAGCTCAGAGGTCCTGTGACTGAACAAGAGAGCAAGCTGGTATTAGGTGAAGTCAGATGGAAAAGAAAACCCTCAAGCTCACTTGTGAAATAACGACTCATGTAATAATGGAACGGATTGCATACACACAGCTCTACATTTCTGCAGGAGAGGAAGATTAAAAAAACAAAACAAAACCCAAAGCGAGCAAGATGCAATGTCCTTACAGGGCTCATGGTAACGTTTGGAGCTCCACCTCGTGGAAGCTGGCCACCGAGAGCTGGCCAGGGATGCTGAGATGTCCACCAAACCCCCAGGTGCACAGAGCTGAACTAGGCTGATGGAGACGTGGACACGCTCGTCAGTGATCTTTTTTCCTATTACTTTTTAATGCTGACAAATGCAGTGCAGGTGCCATTGAATCAGTCTTAAATGTCTCTGTTGGAGTTACTGGTAGACATACCTCCATGTCCTGGAGGTTTGTCTGTAAATTCTTTCTGCTCTGTCATGAAGCAGGATTGCTTTAATGCACATGCATTTGTCATCTTTAAGAGATGCTGCCCTGATCCTTCAAGAGGTAGAGGAGGATGCTCAGGTTGTCAGGGCTCCTCAGGGTGAGGGGAGAACACTTGCAAAGAGAATACGCTTATGAGCCGTGTTTGTGCCAGGAAGCATGTCAGCATGACAACAGAATTCCGTAGAAACAAGAGATATTTTGATGAAAAGAGATGCAAACAGCTGAGTTGATATTCAAGACAGGAACAGAAAACTAGCGGTGAATAACACCAGCTTGGGGGCATTATGGCCACAGTGAAGATACCCTGTGCTGGAAAAAATGTGTAATTTAATCCTCTGAGCAGCGAATATCTCAAGGTGAGTACCTACTGTTAAAGCATAGTCTGGCTAAAATGATGGTAGTTCCTTTATGGAACTCTTAGACAGATCACAGAATCACAGAATGTTGAGGGTTGGAAGGGACCTCAAAAGATCATCTAGTCCAACCCCCCTGCCAGAGCAGGGTCACCCAGAGCAGGTCACACAGGAACGCGTCCAGGCGGGGTTTGAAAGTCTCCAGAGCAGGAGACTCCACACCCTCTCTGGGCAGCCTGGGCCAGGGCTCCGGCACCTGCACAGGGAAAATGTTTTTCCTAATATTTTTGTGGAACATCCTGTGTTCCAGCTTGTATACATTTCCCCTTGTCCTGTCATTGGACATCCCTGAGAAGAGCCTGGCTCCGTCCTCCTGACACTCCTCCTTGACATATTTATAAATATTTATAAGACCAGCCTCCTCTTCTCCAAAATGAAGAGACTCAGCTCCTTCAGCCTTTCCT
>NW_009734880.1:0-926 GCF_000703405.1 Apaloderma vittatum | reverse complement strand
AAGATGGGGGTTATGTTTCCCCTTTTCCAGTGAGTCGGGACTTCACCGAACTGCCATGACTTTTGGAATATAATAGAGAGGGGTTTCGCAACCTCATCCGCATGGACTTACACACCTTCAGGGTCATCAGGTGGTCCCGAACCTGATCATCACTTACAATGGGCAGCTCTTCCTTCCAGCCTTAGTTCTCTGGGGCTGCTGACTCAGGTGGCAATCACAGCGGGGAGGAGGAGCAGCTTTGCCCATGGGGAGGAGAGGATGGGTCAGGTGACCCAAATGGACCAATCGTGGTTTTCCTTCCCATGGTGCTCAGTATAAAAGGACCCACAGGAAGAGCCTGGGACTTCTAGTGCTGTTGTGCTGAGGAGGTTGCTGTTGGTCATTCATCATCTCCCTGTGCTGCTGATGTTCCTGTTTCCATGCTGCAGAGGAGCACTGTTTGATAGAGCAGATTGTCTTCCTCTTCTGCCCCCACCCGACGTGGGAGAGGCACAGCTTCTTTTCTGTTTTTCTTGGACAGTCGTCAAGACTCTGGGCTCAGGCTCTACCATGTGCTGCTGAGTCCCATCTGGACCTTCCTTTTTGCTTTCTGCTCAGGACCTTGTTGTCATCTAGAAGGTGAGTTCTGTATTAACATATTCTCTTGTAACTTTGAGCATATTAGCAGTCTTTTATGTGTGTAGTTTGACCTCTTCATTGTTAATTTGGTGGGGTTTTTTTTGCTTTTACTAAAGTGCTTCAGGATATTTTTTTCAATCTTAAAGCCCCTCTCTTTGATTTTCTTGTTATCGTTCCCCTAGAACTGTGGTTGGGGCAGATTCACTGGTGAAAAGCATTTATCCTGCTCTGAAGGATCTTTATATGGAGGGGCTTGCTTGGCACAGGTTGTTAAAGTTTGACTTGTGGACAATGAATAAATGCCAGAT
>NW_009734879.1:6927-25177 GCF_000703405.1 Apaloderma vittatum | reverse complement strand
TCGCGATCTGGCCGACGGGAGAGGGCGGGAGACGGGGTCGGAGTCCGCGCTTTGGCCTATTCCGTGTTTTCTGTCGGGAGCCGGAGGGGATTTGTTCCTGCATTTCACGTCACGGTGGTGCTTGGGCCCTCAAGCATTCTCAGCTGGTCGGGCGTCAGTGTCTTGGTCTTCCAGCGTATGATTTCACTCAGATGTAAGCCTTATCTTTCAGGCATGCCCTAAAGCAGGAGAAGGAGTAGCCGTGTTGTTTTCCTTTCCTGCAAACATTTTCCTTTAGGTATCTGTGCATCTTTTTCCCTCCCCTGGAGGCTGTTTTCCAGCGTTAATGTGACTGAGGTGTGTCACACGTGGAGGCGTGAGCTCTCATCTAACATTGGAATGCGGTTTGAAGTTGACTCTGAACGCCTTTGCATTTCAAATCGGTTGCCCTGCCCAAAAGATGTTTTGCATGGAAGCCATCAAAGTTGCATGACCTGAAGGTGGTGGTACTGCTGGCCTTTCTTAGAGACACCCTTGCACAGCAACAGGCTGGGTATGTAGGATGCCCCTCAGGGCTCTGCTTAAATTGGAAGGCGTCTTGGTGTAGCCATGAATCACCCCTTGTCTGAGGGATGTGTAAGGGAGAGGTTACAAAATAGGTTCTCTTTGTGCTTGTAGCACTGGCAAACCTCAGCCTTTGAGAGAAGGTTAACACCAGACTTGGGGAACGTACAGCTCCACAGTTCAGTTCAAAGACCTGCAACTGCCAAGCATTATAAGAACAAAAAGTTGCATTTAGTTAGTTCCCTTGGCAAACCCATGTTTCTTGTTTTTCTGCTGCCTTGTTGGTGAAGAAGTTGGATCAGAAGCACAAAATGATTTTGTGGTACTTGTGGCTCTAAGTAATCTGTATGTAGGCCTGAGATATAAATGGCTTAAAAGCCCAGGTGGTTTGAATGTTGGAAACGTACAAGGCTTGTTTCACATGTCAGACTCAGCCGTGACACCTGAATCATGGCTCAGGTGATGTGACTGAAACAGGGATGCGTTTGCTTGAGTGGTGTCAATCTCTGCTTGAGAAAGAAGAAGCAGGGAAAACGGCCCCCACAAATACATGGAGACTATTTGCCTGGGAGACAAATAAAGATTTGTAGTTTAATCCCAGGAGGAAGCCAAGAGAGAAGGAGAGCTGAATGGCTTCTTATCTAGAAGGCATCTTGACACTGTGAGTTAAACTCCCTAGAGTTTGATTCCTGATGTACCTGGAGAGAAGAGACTCTAAATTACTTGTGAGCAAACAGGCCTGTGCTCATGGCACAACATGCAGCACCCTGAGTGCTTGCTAGATCGAGAGGAAAGATTCTAGTGCCCTCGAGGTGAATCTTGTTTGATTTAAAATGCTTTGTAAACTTGGAAGGATAGTAGTGACTCATTTTACTTTCAGTTATCTTTAGCTTTTCACATCACTACCTTTACTTGTCAGTTCACTTTCATAAAGAGGGGCATCCTGAGTGCTGTGTTTCAGTGCCTTCTCTTATTTTTAGGCCTATCTCTAAACCCGCCTATGGTTTTATCAGACATATTTATTCTTTCCTTCATGGAAAGAATTTTTCAAGATCTGCCTGCCTTCATGCCTCCACATGAATATAAGACAATCAGATGGGTAAGAGCCAGATGTGTCAGGCTTCTTAATATGTGAAGTGAAATAATCTGAAGTAATGATTTCAGAGATTTGCTGCATTAAGCATTGATGTCAGGTAACCTGTGAAGGTACCCTGAGGTGCTTAAGTTAGGCAGGATGCAGCTAACAAAGCTGATGTGCTAAGAGGACGGGGTGAAAAGATCGGCAGTAAGAGGCTAAAGCGGAGATGTGAATTTCAAGGACTAATACACAACGAGTTTGTATGGTGCATGCAGGAAGAGACTGGTAATCTTACAAAGGCATGGCCTCACCCTTTGGAGTGTTTTCTATTCTTTTCTTTCACAGGTACAATAGAAATACAAAAGTATTAGTTTACAGGTGTACATTTTCATGTAAGTCTTCCGTACAAGAAGCCGGGGAAAGGTTTTTCTTTTTGTTTTCTCCCACATGCTTCCTTGTAACTCACTCACTTTTTAAAATCTCGCTAGTGGGTCAAGAAATCCACCCCAGAGAAGCTGAACAGGGTGTTTGGTAGCACTACCTCACTTTGTTATTTGGAGAATCCTAGTCAAAGCAGAGAGGAAAGAAGAAAAAGTACAAGGCGGGGATTACAAGCTTTGATAGGAGGAACTAGAGCAGGACAGAGGATCTGGCAGGAGTGAGGAAGAGTGGCATCTCTTGCAGCTCATGGCATCTTTTCTTTGACATTCCCCTTTGCCCCATACCCAGGTTCTGCCATTCCAGCTCGGAAGAAGCCTGGAGCTTGGGCTTAGCCGCACCCTTATAGGTCAACTGGTGATAAAGTGGGCTGATCTAGAGCCCAGAAGGCTAAAACAAATACAAGAAGGACAAAATTAAGGGTGAGTGGACACGCAGCTGTGTCTGTTTGCCCCATTCTGTAGTTGCTGCAAAGTGTGTCCGTTGTGGTGGGGGAGTGAGGCAGATTTCAGTGTTGATCGAAAAGGGTTGCTCTCACCGCATAAGGGTAGACACATGGGAGTCTTAAGAGCTACGATTCAAGATGGCCTTGGTTATTTCCTAATTTGCCACCTTAAAGGGAAAGTGATGTAAGTTAACAGAAGTCTAATCTGTGTAGACAAGCTAGTAAACTTCTAAACAAAATGTGCAAAAGTACCAAAAAATCCCAGGCCCGTATGTACTGCGAATATATAGCATATATCAAGCATAAAGCCCATTCAGGACAATACCATACTTTCTGATTGAAATTTTATATGGATTAAAAAGTTAGAGGGAATTTTGAGAATTGTGGTTCCTGGTGCCTTGTGCAAATGTGCAGTGTCTTCTACTTGTGGTGACTCTTCTGGAAAAATACAGAGTGAGGTACAGCAAAATACAGGTGTGCTCATCCCAGCGCAGAGGAAAACAGATGAACTGTCTCTTCTCCACAACCTTGTGCTCTAGCGACGGAGCATCCCAGCGGCACTGGATCAGAGCAATCCTTCCTCCTGCCCCCAGAGCAGATCTTTAGCTATTCTTAATCCATTTTTTCCAGCTCAGTGGCTGAGTAACCCCTTTTACACAAAAGTGTTGAGCAGTGGCTTCTCAATGCAGTAATGGACGGGCTGCACAGTCTTGTCATCTAGAGCTTTTCTGTGGAAAGGTGGAAGCTGCATTTCCAACGTCAGTATGACCTCGTACTGTGGCACTGCAGAAGTCTTGCTGTGTTTGAGAGTCACCTAATGCACAGTTTGTTTGCATGCTTGTTCAGGCTTGCTCAGTAAAGAAAGTGCAGATTATTATTCTGTATTTTGAATGGTCTGGATGAGGGTTGTGGGTTGGTTTGTTTTTTTCCTTTGGAATCCCACAGTCTGGACAGTGGAATCTCTTAGTATCTAATCCTTTGTCGCTGGAGCCAGCTGTCTACACATCAGTGTCTAGCATCATCTGAGACACTCCAGGCTGTCTCCTTTGGCCTCTAGCTGCTACAGAAGATGCCCTGGAGCTGCTGTTCCCTGCCTACCAGCCCCCTGCATGTCAGCGTCTCAGTGCTAGATACACATACGCTGAGAAACCAACCCAAACCTCAAGCCTTTTGTGTTGTCCTGGGCAAGATGTTGTGTGTTGTTAAAGTCTTCCCCTTTGATTACACGTGGGTAATGAGACTTCCCTGCCTCTAAGGGATGCTGGGAGAGTTAATTAACTGAGTTTAAGTTTGTAGAGCATTTTAAAGATGAAATGTGCTATGGAAATTATTAAATGTTATTTCACTAAAAACTTTGTGATGGTGGCTCCCTAGTGGAAAGCCTGCTGTTCCAATTAAGGGGTCGTGGTGCTGATAACCAAAGTATTCATGTAATTAAAACAGTGTCAGCTGGAAAGCCTTTACATGGAACACAGAAGATTAAAAATAACATTCACTTTTAACGGCTGAACTGAGCTAATGCGTCTGCTGCAACTCCCTTATCCTCCACTTCTTGACAAGCTGAGTAAACTTGAAACTGGAGACTCAAAGGAGAGCTTGTGTAAATGGTGACTAAGACCTTTGTACCCAGCATGGAGCTTGCAGCCACAAATTACTACAGTCCTCCTAGAGCAATGCTGCTATTCAAGGTCTGTCCAGTGATTATTTTTTTATTATTATTTTTTATTTTGCTTGTTAACATTCACCAAGGGCTGGACTTTAAACGTTTCATGCAGTATATTTCAGACGGGGTTCCTAGCAGCTGCCAGCACTGCGCTAAAGTGCTGACAGTTTTTTAATTGTATTATTAAGGTTGTGGTATTGTTTATCTCTGTCTCCCTGAAAGAGCAAGAAGTAGCTTGTAAGAGAAACCATAACCTTCCGTTTCTGCTTCAAAAGGCCCTGCGACCTTTGGCTAAAAAAAAAAGTCCTGAGGAAAGGAGGAGTTCCCTCCAGGCAGGGTCAGTCCTGCACGCCCAGCAGCCGTTGGGAGAGTTTTCCTGTTAAAACAACCCAACAGGCACAAACGGGGGGAGCACAGAGCAGCTGACAGTGACTGGCAGGGTTGTCACACACAAGATGGGGTGGATGTACACATGGATTCTGGGGATCCTCAGGTGTTTGCAGAAAAAATAATTTGTGGTTTGTGGGAGCTGATGCTACAGCACCAAGTGATGACTACAATCAAATAGGATTGTGGGGAAGCCTAGCTGAAGCTTAAAATGGATTTTAAACTATTAACTTTTTTTTTTTTAGCTGGGGGTCTTATTCTCCTGCACGTACCTATTTTAAACTAGTGTTTCTCCATCAGTGTCATCGCATCACTCCGCACCCCGAGCAGTTTATTTGCCCACTCTAGATTACAGGCAGAGTAGCACAACCACAACCAGCAGCCACAGAAATCGTGCACCCCAAGGAGGCGATGGGTCCCGTCCCTCTGGCTGAGGCAGGCCCCTGCGCTGGGGCGGAAGGCTGTGGGTGAGCCCCGGGACTGCGTGCTGCAGCTGGAGCCGCCAGAGTAAAAATCCATCCCAGAGGGTTTGGATTTCTGCTCTCTCAAGAGCACGGGGCCGTCAGCGAAGCCGGCATAGGGCAGGCCAAAGTCCTGTGAGTCCTTCACCCAGTTTCTGGCAAAGGGACATCTCTTGAGGCTGTGCCAGGGGAGCTGCCTGGGGCCATGCCAGGCTCTCAGCTGGCCCCACGCCAAACCCGGGAGCAGCAGAGCAGGAGGTGCTCGAGCTCTGGTATTGCGGCCGGCGCTTATCGGGTGTTTGCACTGGCGGGAGGAAAACAGTTATGCATGTGGTTGAAGGTGGTCGGTCGTGGCTGGCCAGGCTGCTTCTGCCGGAGAGCAAAGCGCACTTTGAGTGCCTGGTGATTTAAGTTTTTGTCATGAAAAAGTGAAAATACTACCTTTGAAAATGGCCAAAGACAGAACATAGTCCATAAAGCTTACCTGAAATGTATATTTATTTTTTTTTAATTAGAGACTGTAAAAAAAATTAAGGGAGTGGAACATCTCCCTTATGAGGAAAGGCTGAAGGAGCTGGGTCTCTTTAGCTTGGAGAAGAGGAGGCTGAGGGGTGACCTCACTAATGTTTATAAATATGTCAAGGGGAGTGTCAGGAGGACAGAGCCAGGCTCTTTTCAGTGATGTCCAGTCACAGGACAAGGGGCAGCGGATACATACGAGGTTCCACAAAAACATTAGGAAAAACTTCTTTACTGTGAGGGTGACACAGCCCTGGCACAGGCTGCCCAGGGAGGTTGTGGAGTCTCCTTCTCTGGAGACTTTCAAAACCTGCCTGGACGCGTTCCTGTGTGCCCTCCTGTAGGTGATCCTGCTCTGGCAGGGGGGCTGGACTAGATGATCTTTTGAGGTCCCTTCCAACCCCTGACATTCTGTGATTCTGTGCAAATGTTTATAGATTCAGGGATGTTATTTTGTCCACTGAAAGACACCTAAATGAATGCACCCAAAACATTGTGTATGTGTATAAATATATATCAGGAAAATATATTTAAAATATCCACTAGGATGAAAAATCAATAAAGTCCAAAGAAAGCCTGTACCTTTTCATACATTATATATATGCTATATATAGTGACCTAATAAGGATTTTATTCAGAAAAAAAAAGCTTATTCTTAGATTTTTAGCTAGGATTTTATTTGTGAAAGTCCTTATAGTTGTAAGTAAACTCTTAATGTCACTTGAAATACAAGTTAGTTTGCAAATCCCAGCCCACATAAGCATATGCCAGAGGTAAATTTCCATGTGGTTTCACTTGGATATACTTTGCAGCAATCCCTGGCAAAAGCTGTTCTGCCCTCTCTTGTCAATATTTACCACATTTACATTTTAGTAGCACAGCAGGTGTCAGTACACGAAAGCATGAAGTCATTGATTTTTTTTTTTTCTCAATTCAGCTGTGTTGGGTAATCCTAGAGATTCAATCATTTGATTCCATACAAAACCACAGTGAAAATGCTAATTAATATGCAGTTAGAAAACATCTAAATGATACAACAGGGTAAACTATCCCATTTCTACAGTGGGAAATCAAGACTGCCAAACAGAATTCATCTAGTCAGGGCTCCAGAATAATAAAGATGTGGTTTTATTTGGATTTTTAAAGACATGATTTCTTCTCTGGGGACACAGGGTGACTCGGGGAGCAGCCGACTTCCTTCATGAGCGAGAAGCAGAACTCAGCTTAGGTTCATACAGCTGTCAGTGACACAAGCCTTCTGGGTGCTGTTTTAATATAAGCAATTAGTATGTGGGAATGCAGGTATGAAATGCATTAGCCAGGTATTGTAATAGAATTCCCACAGTGCTGCATAATTAATATTTATGTGACCACCTGGTATCTGTTAGGAAGTTTTTTCCATAGGTCAGCAGACATCTCCAGCCTTGCCGAAAGGACGAAGTGCATCAGCAGAGAAAGCCTGCAGACTTTGTACCCGACGTGCATGCCGGGAACCATCACCCCTCTGGGTTTGTGTGATCTGGAATGCCTTCATAAAACGTGGCCAGAGCAGATACCTAAGCTTCAAGTCACGATTTGGGCACTGTGACTGTTGATTTTGGTGGACAGAAGAAAAGGTCCCCTTCCATGTTCACTTGTAAGTGCTTTGTTGCTGTTCTGGAACAGTCTGTGGCATCCACCGAAACCTGCATCTGCATTGAACTGTGTCCAACCCTGTTGGCACGCTCCCCACCTTTTCAGTGCTGAATGGGCACACGGGCCCAGCAGCACAGTCCCCGTACCTTTTCCAGAACTGGAGTAATTTAAGCCTCCTAATGGTCCCTGGCAGGCAGCCCACCATGACCACATGCTCATGAACCACATGGGTATGCTGGAGAGCAGCACCGCTTCCTGAACTTCACACGCAGTTATTCCCTAACCTGATCCCGTTGCTATGATCCAGGCTACTTTGCACACTTTTAATCGCATGGATTTTCTAGCTGGGATCACCCTGCCAGCCATACATGTGGTTAAGGAGCAGCTTCATGTGCAGTTATGCCAGATCTGAGGGACAATGGCAACCTTTGCTCAGGGCAGACTGAAGGAGCTGCTCGGCATGGGTGGGTGGCAATGCAGCTCCTGCAATGGAGTGCCAGACATCTCTCCAGTCCCAAATCCTCACTGTGAATGTTCATTGCAGCCTCAGTTGGCACCCCTCTGGTGAACAACTGGGCCAACCAGCTTCCACAAACTAATTCTATTCCCTTTTTAAAGTGAGTTCCAGCTTCCACCATCGAGTGCTGGCTGTGACATTGGGATCTGGGCACACTCCACAGACACTTCTTGTAGGAATATGCTGTCCTGCACAGGTGGAACAGTCAACAGCACAACATTGGTTTCAGGACATAGAAGGCCGCTTCCGTGACACCAGCTGTGGATGTGCAATTTTTATTCTTTCTGGGCCTCTCTCCCTCATTTCAACAATGGATGGGCATTGGCAGTCCTGTCTTCTGGCATTGCCTGGCACCCACCAACCAGGGTTACCACAGCTCAGAGCTGGAGAGTACCTTGAAGTGACTGTCATCAGAAGGCGTGCAAAGCCATCTGCTGACCAGTTTCCCCTAGAGCTGTTGGCTTTTCATGACGTCCTGAGCATCATGACTGTATTCTGGAGAAACGGCAATCGCAGCAGCTATTCCTGGGTCACTGCAGGGACACTTGTCTTCACCTTGCCATCTTCAGGAGGAGCAATCACTGCCATCACGATGAGTTATTATGCCATGAGAACTTGCAGCAGAGGCAATTTGTGCACAACCATGTTGGCTGCATCACCTGTGTGCTCAGTGTCCTCATGTTTTGGATCAACATCCCTGTCATGGTCTTGGTTATCACTGTAGTGGAAACAGTCTCCACTGTGGTGGAGACAGCACCCATGAAGAGTTTTGAGGTGGTTATATCCCAGTTG
This sequence comes from Apaloderma vittatum, assembly GCF_000703405.1. NCBI lineage: Eukaryota > Metazoa > Chordata > Aves > Trogoniformes > Trogonidae > Apaloderma > Apaloderma vittatum. The sequence goes on along the minus strand of NW_009734879.1, from coordinate 16,699 downwards.
TGTCTGCCTCTGAGTAGCTGATGACCTGCCGGTGGTACATCTGAGATGGTTTGTTGCCAGCATAGAAGACGTCATTTGGATGCCCAGGATCTGCTGTACACCACAGGACAGCAGGAGAGCCTACCTATTCAGGTTTACGTGTAGAACATGGCCTCAGCTCACAGTAGCTCCCATCACAGAAGGATCGCATCTGTGCTGGTTAGTGAATCATGGCCCTTACCTCCCCAGATACCATCCCTGCTTTCCTTTGACTGTGGGACACTCAGTTCTTCATTCTTTTAAGCTACCACCTGCTTCTTTACAGAGTTTTCTCATTGCTTTCGTCTCAGCAACCTCTGCACACCAAACTCCTCCTTTGTGCCTGTGAGAACAGGCAGCAGTCGTGCCTGTCCAGGCAGCCCAGGCCAGGACTTCTCATCCTTGTGGGGCATGAAAAAAAAGAAGAAATGTTCTCTGTCGAGAAGAGAAGGAGAATTTCCCACACTGGGACCACCTTTCTGCTTTCTTCTCTTGCTCTGAAAGCAGGAGGTGGTTTCCTCTAGGGCTCTGCTAGGAGCCTGCTGTGAGTCACCCGCACAGACACTTGAGTGGATGCGCCAACATGTCCTGGCCAGATTTCGTCACCTTGCAGCAATGCCTGCTCTATCTCAGCAGATGTGGGAGAGGAGCAGACCAGAGGATGATGCAGATGACTGTGATTTGACTGTGGTGGCAATTAACTAACTGGGCTTTTGGAAGATGTAGGTGCTGGGCTGATCTCGCTAGTACAAACGATTGCAAATACAGCTTTCTCCTTGCCTCCTGCCAGCTGACACTGAACGTTCCTGTTGTGTCAAGATGGGGCTACATGAAGTATGCAGGAACAGCAGTGTGTGGCTGTGTAACATGCCATTGCAGAAGCAAATAGACCAAAGTCAGTTTTGCTCTGTGCCCCAAATTCACTTTTGTACGTTTCCCCCATGGCTCTTGGCTGAAGGTACTCACTGTAAAAGGGTAGGACAGCTCATTGCACCAGGTGCATGAAAGATCAGATACAAACTCAGCAGCATGTACAGCATTTATGCGGAGTACTTCACAGAGACTAAATTCTAGATGATGCTTTCTGAAGAAAACAGGGGAGAGGTGGAGAAAATGTGCTTAAAACGAGCTGGATACAAAATGTGTGTTTTCTTACTTTTTTTCAGTGTAAGCTTGGGCTCTGATAGGACCAAATGCCGAAACGCCCTGTGCGAATGACTGAAACAGCGTGAGGAGAAGAGTTCAGTTAGTGTTTGTTCCAGTCAGTTCAGGGTTTATTAGCAGTGGCAAGTGTGTTAATGTGTGCCAGCCGCTGGATGGCATTAGTGGCCCAGGTTTTGTTTGACAGACTCAACTTCCACAGTGCTTCTACTGGTAATTTGCTAAAATGCTGGGAAATTTGTAGTAGTTAGAAAAATAAGTAAGATGTCCAGGCAGTTGATTATTTTATACATACATACAACTGTCCCAGCCCTCTCTCTTGTAAATATTACTGTCGTCATCATTCTTTGAGGTGAAAAATGAAATTCCAGTTGCACCTCACAAACCAGCAGCTTTTCTCAAACAGCCACTGACGTTCTGTAGCTCATCTCATCCAGGATTTGGACACTTGATTTTTAGCAGTGTCGGGTTCAGGTAGACCCTGCTCAGTTGAACCAGCACTGTGTGAGTTGCCAATGTAAAGTCCTGGGAAATATCTCTTCAGAGAAAGAACCCCACCACCTATCTGCCAGGCATTCAGATCTAAGGGCTGCGAGAAACTGAAGCCAAGCTGAGCCAGGCAGGGTTTTATAAGTTGTGTTTAATTCCTTGCTGGTGCATAGATCAGTCCATTTCAATTTAAATAAGACCTAAAATGAACATTTTCAGAAGACGGTCCTTGCTCCAGGAAAAAAGAAGTGTTGTGGTAGGCTTCTTGTTGCTCTCTTCCCAGTAGTATATCTTTTTAATCCACTGACATGGTTCATGTCTAATCTCATTTTATACAGATTCCAGCTTCAGACCATCCAGCAAAAGCAGGACTTGGTGAAAACCTAGTAGTCTGTTGGATATGCTTGGTAACGTTAAGATTTGTGGGTGATGGGTGTGAAGAAGCAAAAGGAAGAAATGATGTAGGTTTATAAATGATGTAGGTTTATGATGTAGGTTTATAAATTAGGTTTATAGCTTGGAAATCCTGATGAATCTTTGGCTGTGAGACAATATAAACTGTGGAAAAACATAAATAATCTCCTTCCTTGTTCTACGATGCCTGGAGAGGATAGCTGATAGTTTTTGGGAAGAGAGAATCTATCTCCCAAGGTTGAAGACAGCTGGTCTGAAAAGAAATGGGAAAGCCTTCATGTTGTACAAATGATTGCTCTAATTCCTCTGCAGGCACAGAACAGATCTTTATATGGCATCTTACAACAGACTGTAAAAAAACCAAGGAATATAAGGACTTTACTTGTGAGGGGAAAAACCCCATGCACTGCAGAACATAGAACCAGTCTGTCATGTTCACATGGTCTGTCTGGGGAAAAAAGGATTTTAAAGTGAATGGCACAGAGATGCTTTGTGAGTTTTCTAATCATGCAACGGCAACAGCTTCAGTAAAAATAGCAGGATGTGATCTCTTGCCCTTTGGCAACACATAGGACCTTGCCAGGACATAGAGAAGTTGAGAATGTAGCAACCCCACATAACAGAAGCCCCTTTGTATGCATGAGATGGGAATACCAATTTAGGCAACACCTGCATACCATTTCCCTATTATAGAGACCACTAGACAATTCGCTCTGCTTCAGAAATAAAAGCAAAATGCTGACGACACAGACAACTAATCCCATAACAGGATTTAGTAACAAAAGAGCAGGGGGGCAGCACTAGCACCCCCTTAACATTGCAAGGGCTGAATTCCACGGGGACCCTCCAAGGTTTCTGCCTCTCCCTTTCCCCTAGCTCAGTCAAACCCTGTGAGAGCAGTGCTGGTCATATGTGCTACAGTTGGCACAGAACCATCTTGTTCCCTCCACTTCCAACACAGACACAGGTTGGAGTTTGTCTGTGTAGGCAGAAAACAAACACCCGTCATGGAGAGGACATTCGCTGAAGTCGGAGGGTACAGTGACTTATTACCTGCATTAGCCTGACAGCGCTGAGTTATAGGAGGACAGTAAAAGTGCTTGTGTAAATAGGAATAATGGAACTAACAAACAGAAATCACTAGGCACAAGCACTCAGCAACACCTAATGCCCTCTGGTCCTGAGGTGGGATTTGACATCCATCACAGGAGGCGAGGGCAAGATGGAAGGGCATGCTCTTAGCCTGGCCAGTCCTGAGCTGCCCAAGACTGCACCAGCAAATTGCCTGCATTAAAGCATCTCAGAGCTTTAGAATCCAAGCAGAAAACTCAAAATAGCCAGAAATCACGAAAGCCGTGGAGTTGTTTAAAGCTTTTACGGGAGGACACATCTCCAGAGAAGCTAACTCAGAGCCTGCTTTCACCTGCTTTCTGCCTTTCTCCCCACATCTCACAGCACGTATTCAGGCTTGTGACAATACTTGCAGGGTAGCACTTTGGTCCCTAGCTCCTCAAAAGGTGGAAGATATGTCTACATTTGCTGAGTGTGGAAGGACCCGGGAGTAAATTCAAGCACTGGATTCCTGATTATCTGCACTGTAAGTATTAGGTCAGTGTCTTAGATGATTTCAGTCAGCCTCTGCAAGGTAGGTCTGCCAGCAGAGCAGGCTAGCCCATAGCCATGCACAGGGGATGGGCTGTTCAGCTGCTAAGCTAGGAACTGCCCCCTGCTCTTCTTCTGTCCAGGAGCGCAAACGTAGCCAGAGGTGACAGTAAAGACTCTGGGACCTTCTTTCCTTCTAGGGCTGGAGCCACCCATGCAGCAGTTGTGATGGGCTCTCCTGCCACTGAGACTTGACATGAGTCAAAAGCCTTTGCCCCAGGGTCAGAGCAACAGTCCTCTTCCAAGCCCCTATAAACCATGATCTCTCCTCCTGCAAACACATCTCCGAAGCTGAGGTAGTAATAGAGATCCAAGCTGGTACTTTACCACAGTGGCCAAGAGTCACCAGGTGTCCCACCTAAATTGGTAACACCTCATCCTTCACCTTCCAGCACATCTTAACCATACCACAGATCTATTTCAAGACCGTGTCCTTCCAAAAGGACCACAGGTGCAAATTCCTGGGGCAACTGCTCAAGGCTTGAGGTTGCCGATCTGCCATATCATTTGTTAAGCTGTGTCTTAAATCACAGTAATTGAACTCAGGTTCTTGGTTGACCTTGGGAAATGCCATGAAAAAAACAAAGGAGGATTATACATGGGTTGCTTGTGGCAGCACGGATAGCAGGAGTAAGAATGGCGCAAGTTTGCACTGTCTGCTTAATTTGTTTATTTTGATGAAAGGCAGTGACCCAATCAGTAGCTGCCTGCAGAAGTACTGATGCTAAAATTGACTTAAAAATTTTGGTAAGTTGAAGGAAATCTCCTTGAGCCATTCCTCCCTGCTCCCCTTGCAATTCCTTCATTCCTTTCCCACTCCACACCTACATGCATGTAAGAAAAGATGATTTGCAGCGACTCTGCCTGCTGTTTTTGCTCTCCATACTTCAGTCTCCAAAGGACTAGGATGCTGGGAATACTTCCCATTGGTTTTCTCGCCTGGGGCAGGCCATGCTCTAACCCACTGTTAAGTGAAATTTCACTTCTCTCTGGTTTTAATATTTTAAATGAATTATTCAGAGGGTCTTCAGGCACAATCACCTTTTCATAAGGAGTAGATAATCAGGAAAACATTAATATTTGAAGAAGAAAAGCTCCAGGCTAATGATTTAGACAGGATAGGCAGGGGTACTCTCTCCCCGTCCTTTCATAAGCAGCTTTGTGCTTCTCTACGTCTCACAGTCCTGACACATTATGTGGTAAAGTATGATTAATTCTCCATATATATTCTTGTGCTGAAAGTTTGCCTCGAAAAGGCAAATAGATTCAACATTACTGTGGACAGAAGACTGGAGGTTTGGGTGAGGCTTGCTGCAACCTGCTCACCCTTGAGCAGCAGGGTTGCCTGCCCCCTTCCCCTGTCATTCTGAAGGCTACATGCATGTTTCCTTGGGTAGTCCTTTCAGGAGATGGGCCAGTACGCAAGTCCAATGGACTACAAAGCTATGTCCATAAGATTTGCTCTGGGAATATGCTCCTGCAGATCTCCACGCTGCTCAGTGTCAGCTTTAGCAATTAGAAAAAACAAGTTAGGAAGAGCCGTGCTCAACATTCCTTGCAGAAAAGCACCTGGCTGCTGCAGCACATGGACTGGGGAGCACACAGGTGGAAATCATCTCTCTGCACAGCCAGGGCTGAGGCATGCCCAGCTTTTCCTGAATCCACTTGTGGAAGGTAACAAGGCCAGGCATGCAGCAGCCCAGGCCTCAGCAAGCCACCTGATCAGGAATGGTTGCAAGCTTATAATGGTCCACGCCAAAGCTGGGACCACCACTTCCTCAAGGTTTTCAGTGTCCAAGTTCACCAGAGGAACACAAACGTGGTGGCACTCACCTACTGCAAGAAAGCCATCTGATGGTGTCACAGCCCCTGGATAGCACCTTGATCCCTGTCCATGGAAGCTATCAGGGAGAGCCTAAAGCTGTGCCCTTTCTCCCCCAGGAGTTTGTGACTGACTAAGGCACTGATGGGCAGTGTCCCACTCTGCATAGAATCGTAGAATGACATAGGCTGGAAGGGACCTTAGAGATCATTGAGTCCAACCTCCCTGATATTTTGGGCAGGGGTTGGTTTTTTGGGTTGCATGGTTGGTTGCTTGCTTGACCCTCACCATGCTCATCTGGCCTGGGAGCAGCAGACCTGCGGCAACTGCCTCTCTCCTTGTGCCAGGGAGCAAGGGTGAGATTATGGCTGTAAAGGGAAATTCAACCCTTTTACCATGAGCCAGTGTTCAAGTTTCACATGCACTCTATCTGCTCTCCAGATAGTAATAATGTGATGTATGGCCTCCAGTGAGGACCATGTGAAACTCGTAGGCTGTATAAATCCTACTCAACTCTCTGAACAGGTTCAAAGATATGTTGTGCCCTGCCAATCCTCTGCCAAGGGGCAAGTTTCACATAGTGCCAGATGTGGGACCAGCAGTCTTTCAGAGTCACCTGAACCAAGTACTCCTTGAGTTTTTCCTGTGGCTCCAGTCACTATCAGAGGAGTAACATACATAGAGGAGAAGGACGAGGAGAAGAAAAAGAGGCAAGGAAGTTACGAGATGCTACAGTAGTGGAGGATACAGAAAATAATTTCTGAGTTGCTGGAGGGGTAATTTTTTCATGCTGCTGCCACCAGATGATGCTGCAGAGCAAGCCATCAGAAGCACAGACCGGTACATCCGTAGGCGCTCACATACTTAAGAGCTGAGTGCCCTGGTTTGAGCTAAACAGAACCAACTCTGTTCAGTGATTTGTGCTTCTCAGTCCAGTCTCTTCTAAGAGGCTGCACTTTCTGAAGTCAGCAGCATGTTTGTGCAGACAGTGTGTGCTACTGGCAGTGATAACACCTGATGTTTGCAGTTACTGCCTGGGACTGGGATGCAGAAAGGCTCTTGCTGACACTTATTGCTGCAGTGATCAAGGCCACTGCTGGCTCTTGTGTGCCACGCTGGGGGTGCCGGGTAGTAAGAGAGGTCACAAGGAAGTAAAAGGTTGCACCTCTGTGAAGTAAAGACAAGGACAGGTGACCACGAAGAGTATTGCATTCCATATACATCAGATTCAGTATAAAAGTGAGTGATCATGAGAGTTTAGGCCTCTTTCCAAAATGGCTGGTGTCCAAGAAGGGCTCTGTCCAATCTCCTGCTTTTGATCCTGATCCTCATCCTGAGTTCCTGAATCCAGCTCCCTGTATCCAGCTCCCCTCTGCCACTGAGCCTGGGGCTCCCTTGGTGCCACCTGCTCTGCAGCATCAGTGGGGATTGCTGTTGGGGGTGGAAGGTGGGGAATCGGGTTTGATATCAGATTTATGTATATGTATATAGTTCGCTATTTTTATTATTTCCTTATTTATTAAAGCTGGTTTTTTTTTTGTTTTTCCAATGCACAAGTCTCTGTCTCATTCCCTTTTCCTTCGCAGTTGGGGAGGGAGAGGGGGTTAGAGAGCGTCTGTCTGTATTTAATAGCCAGCTCAGCCCTAACCCATGACACTGAGTAATGCCATTTTCGAGATAAAATGACTTTTAAAAATCCATCCTTATTACTCATACAGGTATTTCCTGGACATCATCTCTGCAGGAACATCAGTACCTCTTCTGAATTATGCAGTTAAGCTCTTCCCTATGTTGCCCTGTAAGGGGAATTACTGCACAGCACCTGCAGCAAAACTTGCCATCCCACATCCCCAACCGCCAAAGCAGTCAGGGGCACAGCGCTCACCAGAAGGATGTCCACTCCCCTCAGTGCACCGCTGTCCTTGAAGAAATAACATGGGGGAACCAGGTAACCTCTACTTAGCAGAATTAACTTCTACGAACAGCCCACAGAGAAAGATGTCCCAAATTGAATATGAGGGAAGGGGGCATTTTGCATAGAACAGACACTCAGAGAAACAAAACACCTTCAGAAGGTGTATCTGAGATTAAGAAACCTACTGGCTATAAAGACATCTCAGCTATGTCTTTTAAAATATATTATAGATGGTTTTAAGTATCTGTAAGTTTTAAGATACATTATAGATGCTCCTCTGCTGCCAGCACTTCAGTATTCCACTAGCAGTATTACCTACCTCTCCTACCAACTCTCCCTTGTGAGCGCTTCACAAGTACTGACTAAACTTATTCACAGATCGTCCATCTGATTGACATAATTCAATCAAACCCAGAACAACTCGTCTCAATCTGTCCTTAACATGAAGATTGCCACTCCTGTTTCAGAAATGAGGAAGGGCTTGTGTGCCTGAAAGCTGCTGTTTCTCAGCAGTGTCAATTAATCTAGCAGGAAAAAACCCCAATAACCACCCAACAGCACACTCCCTGCAAACACCTGATTTGTGGGCTTAGGCTGTACTTTCTTTTCAATGGCAATGGCACCTTGAGTGTCTTCTGGCTCCTTTCTACTTTTCACATCCAATTCTACCTCTATCTCCTTTTGATGCACCCTCACAACTGTTCAAGGCGCTACTTGCTATAGTCTTTACATTATAGCTAAACCAGTATACCAGCTGTGTGCTAAAGGAAAGTTCTTCCACCTGTCCATCCTTCCAGCCTGCTCAGGGAGCTAGACTGAGAAAAAGCTAACATCCTGAGAGTTAATTTTTGTGTGGCTGAGCTTGCTCCTTGCAGGGTCAGATTGTACAAGGCAAGCAGTGAGGGAGCAGGACCAATGCTGCCCCTTTGCACTGTCATTTGCTGTCAAGGGTGGCTTAGATCTAATATCAAGCTGCATCCCAAGAGAAGAAGTGAGATTGATTAACCTGCTCAGAGGTGCCACAGAAATCTGTGTTCTCAGCTTGTGTCTCCTGATGGCAAAGCCTGCTGTCTGTCTGGTAAGCTGTCTTTCTTGCTCTGCTATTTATGAGGGGTATCTTTCATGTAGGCACTCTCTTTGCATCTGCCTTTCCAAGTTTTGGTTACTTCTGTCCTCTTAAAATGCATCCGTGACATTTCAGACAGTGCTGGTTGTCCTTCTGAAATTGTCACTCACACACTCAACACACCAGTCTCTTGCTGTTTTATCCCACACCTCCGTGTTAGTGTGTTTGCTGAAGGAAGGGTAGAAGAGGAGAATGCTGCTACGAAACATGCCATCCGATCATGTCCTCTGCTGACCTTCCTGGGTTCCTTGTAGTTCTTTTCACAAAGGTAAAAGCCAGACCAAAGCCTGCTGGGGTTTTAGTAAGGTGATTGCAAGGGCAAATGTCCCCTTTGGGATTTAGTTAAGGAGAGCAAATAATTTGCTGTCTGTGACCTACATGAGGGCTGAGGCCACGTTTCCAGTAGCGAAAGGCAAATGAAGTAACATAGGTTTTGCTTAGGTTTACATGTGTGCGTTAAACTAATCCAACAAGAAACAAATATTTTCAATTATGTTCCTCCCCCCCTCCCCCCACCCATATAGGCTTTTCAGTAATGCATTCTTCATCCATAAATTGGTGTCAATGATCAGCTGAAAGCTGGTCTACTGGGAGCTGATGGGTTCCATCTGTCAACGAAGGAGAGTGTATTTGGTCATAGGCTTGCCAAGCTGGTGAAGAGGGCTTTAAATTAAAGTTGCTGAGGGAAGGAAACCAGGAGGCCTGTGTGGATGAACAAGGAGCTCCTGGACAAACTCAAACACAAAAAGGAAGCCTACAGAAGGTGGAAGGAAGGACAGGTAGTCAGAGAGGAATACAGAGACATTATCTGAGTTGCCAGGGATCAAGTTAGGAAAGCCAAAGCCCTGATAGAATTAAATCTGGCCAGGGACATCAAGGATGACAAGAAAAGCTTCTATAGGTATGTTTGTGTCTTGGTTTAGAAGACAGGGGGAAGCCTCCCTTGGAACGCGAAATGTAAAACTCCCCACACACACCTCTGAATTGCTATACTTTTGAAATTATGGGGCTTCCAGACAAAGATATGGGGATAGGAATACCAGTTCTTTACTGAGAATATTGCAAACTACAAGAGTAATGATACAGAGGAAAGAACAACAAGAACCAAATAATCCCAGAACCCGATAGAGTCAGAATACCTGACTTGGGAAAACAAAAAAAAAAA
>NW_009734879.1:0-6685 GCF_000703405.1 Apaloderma vittatum | reverse complement strand
CCCTCCGTTTTCCCCCATCGTTAACCCATGATTACCCACTAACAAAAGCACTTCCCCCTGGAGTTAACAAGAAATGAAAATATCTTCCAACCGATTTCAACAGATGAAAATAGAATTACACATTTTTGGTTACATATTGTAACCCAAGACAGTTTGTGATAAAAGAAACACTAGAGGAAATATGAGCCCTCTCCAGGAGGAAACAGGAGACCTGGTTACCTGGGGTATGGAGAAGACTGAGATACTCAATGACTTTTTTGCCGCTGTCTTCACCAGCAAGTGCTGCAGTCACACCACTCAGGTTGCAGAAGGCAAAGGCAGGGACTGGCAGAATGAAGTACCTTGCACTGTAGGAGGAGATCAAGTTCAAGACCATGTGAGGAACTTGAAGGTGCACAAGTCTGTGGGACCTGATGAGATGCATCTGTCAGTTTTGAGCGAAATAGCAGATGAAGTGTCTAAGGCGCTACTCATCATATTTGAGAAGGTGTGGCAGTCTGGTGAAGTTCCCACTGACTGAAAAAGAGGAAACATAACCCTGACAGTCAGTCTCACCTCTGTTCCCAGCAAGGTCATGAAGTAGATCCTCCTGGAAACTGTGCTAAGGTACATGGAAAACAAGAAGGTGATTTGCAACAGCCAGCATGGCTTCACTAAGGGCGAATCATGCCTGACAAATTTGGTGGCCTTCTATGATGGGGCTATAGTGTTGGTAGATAAGGGAAGAGCAACTGATGTCATCTGCCTGGACTTGTGCAAAGCATTTGACACTGATCCACATGACATCCTTGTCTCTTAGGTTGGAGAGACATGGATTTGATGGATGGACCACCTGGTGGGTAAGGAATTGGTGTTCCTCAGGGGTCAGTACTGGGACTGGTGCTGTTTACCATATATATTGGTGACATAGACAATGGGATTGAGTGCGCTTTCAGCAAGTTTGGCAATGACACCGAGCTGTGTGGTGCAGTCAATGTGTTGGAGGGAAGGGATGCCATCCAGAGGACTGGCTTGAGAGGTGGACTATGCAAACCTCATGAAATTTGACAGGGCCAAGTGCAAAGTCCTGCACCTGGGTTGGAGAAATCCCAAGCACCAGTACAAGCTGGGCAGCAAATGAGCCAAGAGCAGCCCAGCAGAGAAGCACTTGGAAGTATTGATAGAACAGAAGCTCAATATGACCTGGCAATGTGTGCTTGCAGACCAGAAAACCAACTGTATCCTGGGCTACATCAAAAGAAGAGTGGCTAGCCGGTCAAGGGAGGTGATTCTCCCCCTCTCCTCTGCTCTTGTAGGACCCCACCTGCAGGACTGTGTTCAGTTCTGGGCCCCCCAGCACAAGAAGGAGAGACTTGTTGGGGTGAATCCAGAGGACGGCCAGGAAGATGGTCAACGGGATGGAGCACCTCCCCTATGAGGACAGGCTGACAGAGTTGGGGTGGTTCAGCCTGGAGAAGAGAAGAACCTGGTGAGATCTTATAGCAGCCTTCCAGTATCTGAAGAGGCCTACAGGAAAGAAGATGAAGGACTATCAGGGAGCATAGTGATAGGACAAAGGGTGACAGTTTCAAACTGAAAGAGGGTGGATTTAGATTAGATATTAGGAAGAAATTCTTTACTGTGGGGGTGGTGAGGCCCTGGCACAGGTTGCCCAGAGAAGCTGTGGATGGCCTCTCCCTGGCAGTGTCCAAGGCCAGGCTGGATGGGGCTTTGAGCAACCTGGTCTGGTGGGAGGTGTCCCTGCCCACGGCAGGGGGATTGGAACTGGATAAGATTTAAGGTCCCTTCCAACTAAAACCATGCTATGATTCTATGAAATTAGCAATGACATTGAAAGAAGCCCTTTAATACCATAAACCAACAACGAAATGGGAATTGGAAGCAAGAGCTATTGCCGTCCCCATGTGTGTCCTTATGAGCAATCATGCCCCCGGAATAGCTCACACTTTGCCATTATCCAAAGTACTCTGATTTTACATTTCACTTTACTGGCAAACAGCAGTGAACAAAGATAACAGCATTTTTCAAAAGAGACGCTAAGATGGAAAATAATTCATCAAATGTATCTCCTCTTTTACATAATCCTAGAGTGTGAGGATGCAATCCTACTATTAGCCTTGCTGCAGCCTGAAAGTTATTCAGCTGAATAAAAAAAAAAAAAAAGGGAAGGCATTATGATAATTATTTGAAGCATGCAAAGACCTGGGAGTTCTTCTTCAAGGACTATATGGGCTAATAGATATTTTGCACTCATGGAAGCAGACTGCCTCTGCTAAAAGGCACACTAAGCAGGGATAGTTACCTTCTACGTATGGAATTCAGGGTCTTGGAACCAGCCTGAGTTACATTTTCTTAAAAGTCAGAAAGAAACTTCCATGGTTATGTTGTTGTTCCCCTTTTCAAATTAAAAATAAGTCAACAACTTCTGGGTTGTGGTGAACATCTTTTTAAGCTATAGGCACAACTGACAGGAAATTAAGTAGAAGGCATGAAGTTCACCAGTACAGAACATGTCCTAATTCAATCCAATTTTGACAACCTGGTTAGGACTTCAGAGGTAAGCAATCCTTCTGCTAACTGTGTGCAGGACATAAAATGTCAGCTTACATGCATGTAGGAGCACATCCTTGAAAGGATGCACTGGTAACAGTCTACAACCATCTTTCAAAGATCAATTTCCCTGATTTTTTTAACTCCTTTTTCAAATTTTCGACTTGAAGTGTCCTCTGCAATGTCTGTTGCTCAGGTTCACGAATGCACTGCTCTGGAATAAGCATTCTTTCATGTAGAGGAGAAATATCATAACACGCATTACAAAGAGAAAAATTGTTTATTTACAGATAGTTAATTTTACAAATGGACAAGGAATGTCTGGACTAGATATAGAACTTTGCTTTTGACTTTCCTCATCCCTGCAAATTTTTCGATAAGCAAATGCTATTTCATGTTTTCAATCATGGAATTAGCATCCTTGCAATAAGTTATACTCTGTTCATTGTGAATTGCTGAGTTGTTTTTTTTCTGAGTGTGCTATTCCTATATGCCTCTCTCAAAAACGACTGTTTTTTGCAAGCCAGTCATTCATAAACTCAGACTGAGTCTTCATAGGAGTATGCTTTACTTCTACGTTACCTGAAAACAAGATTTGCTGATGTTGGGCAAATGGTGTTCAGCAAGGGGAGCCTTCTGCTCAGTCCCATGTTCTGCTTTCTTTTAAAATTTTTTGGAGGAAACTGAACTTTTTATGCAAACAATCACTACAAGCCAAAAATAACAACTCTTAAATTAGCACTGAGTAGGTGGAGGGGTACAACTAGCACACCAGCTTGCCATAACAGTCTGGAAATATAAATGAAGAGATAGAACTTGACATACAGAATAACTAGAACTGTCAGATGACTAATGGATTTCACTCATTATATGCCGAGGCTCTAGAAAAGTAGCTAATTAAGTGGGATTACTTAAAAATATGCCTATATTAGCTGGCATAAGCTCCAGCTGTGCAGCCAGGTCTGCCGAGATGCAGCTGCCTGTCCACATGTGCCTGCCCATAGGAACCATGTCTGGAGTGTGCAGGGCAGCGGCAGAGGAGGGGGGTGGCAGCACCTGTGAAGGGGGGATGATTCTCCTGCCCTGGTGTTTGATGCAAAGAAAAGCAGTCACCACTGGTGTTTCAGCCTCTGGCCCCCTTTTTCCCCACTGGTGCTGACCTGAGCATCTTTAGATGGAGCAGTGAATGGGATGCATGAGTTTCTCTGGGTAGGGGGCAGCCCCTTCATCCCTCAGACACCCAGAGCTTACCACGGGAACAGAAATATTCCCAGATGGGATCTGATGGTAGACGTCACCTACAGATCAGTACCTCTGACCCTTTCAGTTTGCCTCCTGTTCCGGGGCAGCTGCCGAAAGTTGCACCAGTGCCTGAGCAGAACCAGGCCAGTGTCATAGATTGTGGTGGCAGGCAGTGACAGCACCTCTCTAGTGTCAGACTCTCATACACTGGCAGATGTGTCTCGCTACCATTTTGCTTTACAAGCCCTTTAGGACAGAGACAGGGACTCTTTGTTGAAAGTCAAAATTATGCTCTCTCTTTTTTTTTTTTTTTTTTTACCGTGCCTCTTCCCTTCCCTTTCACTAGAAGTTTTCCAAAATGGCAAATCAGATTGGAGATACAAATCTCCGAGCCAGTGCTCAGTCACCTTCACAAAGAAAAAGTGTTTCCTGATGTTTCACTTTGTTCCCATTGTCTCTGGCCCTATCACTGGGCACTGCTGAGAAGAGCCTGGCTCTGTCCTCTTTGCACCCTCCCTTCAGCTGTTTCTATATGTTGATAAGACCCCCCTGAGCCTTCTCTTCTCCAGGCTGAACAGTCCCAGCTCTCCCAGCCTTTCTTCAGTGGGGAGATGTTCCAGTCCCTTCATCATCTTTGTGGCCCTTTGCTGAACCCTCTTCAGTGTGTCCATGTCTCTCTCATGCTGAGGAACCCAGAGCTAGACACAGCGCTCCAGGTGTGGCATCACCAGCGCTAAATAAAAGGGAAGCATCACCTCCCTTGACCTGCTGGCAGTGCTTTCCCTAATGCAGCCCAGGATACCATCTGCCGCTTTTGCCAGAAGGTCACAAGGGCCTTCTCTGCTGAGCCACTTTCCAGCTGGGTGGCCCCCAGCATATATTGGTGGGCGGGGTTGTTCTTCTCCAGGTGCAGGAGTTTGCGCTTCCCCTTGATGAACTTCATGAAGTTCCCGTTAGGCCATTTCTCCAGCCAGTCATGGTTCCTCTGGATGGCAGCACGACCCTCAGTTTTGTGTCATCTGCAAACCTGCTGAGGGTGCTTTCTGCCCAGTCATCCAGATCATTAATGAAGATGTTGAACAGGACCGGATCCAGTATTGACCCCTTTGGTACACTGTGAGTTAGTGGCCTCCAACTAGACTTTGTACCATGGATCACTACCCTCACGGCCCAGATATTCAGCAAGTTTTCACTCCACCTCTGTGCTCATCAAGCTTATACTTCATCACCTTCTCTATGAGGATGTTATGGAAAACAATGTGAAAAGCCACACTGAAGACACAGTAGACAAAACCCACTTGCTCTCCTCTCATCTACTGAGCCAGGTATTTCATTGTAGAAGATTACCAAGTTGGTCAAGCATGACTTTGCTTTGCAGTCCTAGTTGTGGTTGAAGGGCTGAGGTGGCCAAGGGCCAGGGTTGTCTTCCTGGTTTGGGGTGCTGTAGGAGGTGCAGCAGCCCTGTGCGGGGCTAGGATAGCTCTTGGGTACATGCAGATTTTCACGTGCAACCTGTAGGCTGATGAGATAGATTTGTTTATAAGCTGTTTGTAAGCATTTTGAAGATCTGGTTTTAAGTTATGGTACCAATTGTGGGCCATAAACAAACTGCACACCTGGGGTAGTTGTCACTTGGGTTTGTTTGATTCTTCTGAGTGGCCACTTGACTAGCTGAACTTTCCTCATTATCATAGAATGGCCTAGGCTGGAAGGGACCTTAGAGATCATCTAGTCCAACCTCCCTGTCATGGGCAGGGACGCCACCTCTCGACTAGACCAGGCAACACATGGGGACTGAGCGGGAATCAAACCCGCGACCCCAGTGTCGGTCATTGTTGTCACCACCACGCTCAACCCGCAGAGCTAACCAGCCCTCTCGCATCCAGGGCTGTAGCACACTATCAAATTGTAATAAGACTCTTGGCTGAATTAGTGGGGAATTTTACCTAAAAATCAATGTCAGGAGAGGACCTGCATTTAATCTTGCTGATTAAATGCTTCAACTAAAGTGCTTGGTGTGGTAATGCCATTTAAAACCTGCCATTAATTAATCAATTACTCAATAAATAAACCTGGTGGTTTATATTTGGATTTGAAGCAACATAGTGATTAGTGAGTTGGTAGTTGAGATTTTGTATTTTTTTAAAGGTAGAGCAAATACACACTATTTGAAAATAAATATTCTTTATTTGATACACACCCAAGCATGAACAATGACATTTGGATCTCCTCGTCTTGACTTTCAAAGTCGATTCTACCTTTTTGTGCTTGGAAATCAACTTATGTACTTTGGCAGGTTTTGTAAAATATTTTCAGTGAAGACACAAGTTCATGGTTATTTATTAATGCATTTTAAAATGTACTCATCCAGGTTTGAGCTGAGTCATTACTCAAAAATAAACACGCTTTGGCAGCCGGGGCCTTGCTTGTGACAAGGTGCTCCCCAGCTTCCCTGCGTCCCATCGAACGGAGCCTGCATGTGTGATGCACAGCTCAAGAACCTGCTTAAACTACCTCAAAATTTAATCTTTGGCTGCAGAAATAGCACAGGAACAGGCTGGCCCCAGGCAAAAGCTCTTTCCACCTTCTTGTTCGTGTCTCTGAGCCACATAGATACCCTCTGGCGCTTGGGGGTCCCTGGCAGAGATGGGGAACGTGGAGCGTGATGGCACCCGCAGCAAGGGAAGCGAGTGCGGATGAGGCCTGGGTGAAAGACGACGTGTGCTGGATGATGGCTCCTTGTCAGTGTCCGGTGGTGAAGGAGGAGGGAGAGCTGAGGAAAGCTCAGCTCTGCTCCAGGGGACCTGGAGGTCAGTGACAGCTTCGGGCACCTTCTCTCATGGCTCTCGGCCCCCTCGAAGTCAAACCCACCTCCAGACAGGTCTGGCGCCTT
>NW_009734878.1:0-2987 GCF_000703405.1 Apaloderma vittatum | reverse complement strand
CTTCCAGCTGAAACTGTTCTGTGATTCTGTGGCAGCAGGTGTGTGGGAAACAGGAGCCCTTCCCTGGTTACCCCAGCCTCTGTTTGTGGCACAGTGTTTTGGTCTTTCAGAGTCTCGTGAATGGGGAAAAGCTTGGAAATTCTTGGAAGGTGGTCTTTTTTGCTTTTGGTGTCACCGAATTGCAGGGTGTTTGAGGTGGAAAGGAAGCTCTGGTCAGCCAGAGCCAGTTGCCAAGTAGCATGTCCAGGCGGCTTTTGAATATCACCAAGGATGGAGACTCCACCACTTGCCTGGGCAAACTGTGCCAGTGCATTGACTGTCACAATGAAAAAATGTTTCCTGAATATCAGAGGGAACCTCCTGTATTTCAGCTTGTGCCCATTGCTCCTTGTCCTGACACTGGACACCACTTTGGGAGACTGGCTCCCTCCTCTTTGCACCCTCTCTTTAGGTATTTATATGCATTGGTGAGATCCCTCTGAGCTTTTTCCTCCTGAGGCTGAACAGTCCCAGCTCTTTCATCCTTTCCTCATAGGAGAGGTGCTGCAGTTAAACACAAAGGTGTGGCCTCACCAGTGCTGAGCCAAGAGGAAGGATCACCTCCCTCAACCTGCTGGCAATGCATTGCTTAACATGGCCTAGGATAACATTTACATTCTTTGCAGCAAAGGCCCGCTGCTGGCTCACATTCAACTTCATGTCCACCAGCACTCCAGATCCTTTTCTGCAAAGCTTCTTTCTTGCTGGGTGACCTCCAGCATGTATGTGGATGCCTGGGGTTGTTTGTTCCCAGCTCCAGGACTTTGCACTTACCTTTGTTGAACTTCATGAGGCTCCTGTCAGCTCATTTATCCAGCCTGCTGAGATCCCTCTAGTTGGCTGCACGACCTTCTTGTGTATCAGCCAGTCCTCTCACCTCGGTGTCATCAGTGAGTGTGCTGAGGGTACATTCTGCCGCATCATCCAGATCGTTACTGAAGACGTTAAACAAAACTGGATCCCTGGGTCACTACTGGCCTCCAATTAGACTGTGTGCCAGTGATCACCTCCCTGTGGGCCCAGCCATTGAGGTCTCAACCCACCGCACTGCTCATCCGCCCACTCCTCAACAGCTTCTCAGTGAGGATCTTATGGGAAACCATGTCAAAATGTTTACTAAGTAAGAACTGGTAAATTTGTATTGGGGAGGTTTAGAGTTTTAGGCTGCACAAGAACTAAATAACAAGCTGCACAGTGCAGTGACTCATCTGTGTGGTAGTTGTGTGGGTGCTGGTGCACAAAAATCTTCATATGCTGCACAGTAGTTAAGAGACATCATAAAACTTAGCTTAAAGGTTGCAGAATGGGCTAAATGTCTTGTTCTTTTCATTATTATCATCATCTAACAATAGAAACAATCTCGTAGGTCAGATTTTATCCCAAATGAGCCTTTTTAACTAACATACAAATGTCATGATCTTCAACAAGGTTTTTGAGTGGTGGTGTTTATAGACTGTCACAAGTTGTTAATATCATACTACAAAGGTATCACTTTTTCCTTGGCAGGTCCCCTTTTCCTGTTATGCCAATATATCTTGTCACTTCATAGCCTGTCAGATCAGTATAATTTTTTGACAAATTACTCTATGGAAATCACTGTATATGTGCCATTTAACATTTCAGAGGTTTGGGGCTTTCATTTTTTTAATCTGTTCAAAGATAGGCATGTGCATCCAATATATAAGTATACACAGACTAAACATCACAGATTACATTTAACTATATGCCTGAAGCTCTGCCTTGTGTAAAGGACAGCAGTCCAGTCATCCATAAACAATCTCGAAGATCTTTCCAGTAATATCTGTTGGCCATCCATAGTGTTCAGCAGCCACGCAGAAGACGGAGGTTTTTGCATTGTTTGGAATGCTTTGAGAAACTCCAGATGTAGTAGTATAAAACCTTTCATAGCACTGATTCATCAATGCTTATATATATATATAAAGGGTGGCTGTCAGGAAGATGGGGTCAGACCCTTGTCAGTGGTGGTCAGTGACAGGGCAAGGGAAAATGGTCACAAGCTGGAAAACAGAAGGTTCAGCCTAAACATAACAAAACACTGAGGGTGACAGAGCACTGGAACAGCCTGCCCAGAGGGCTTTTGGAGTCTCTGTCTCTGGAGACTTTAAAAATCTGCCTGGATGTGTTCCCGTGTGATCTACTCTAGGTGATCCTGCTCTGGCAAGGAGGTTGGACTAGATGATCTTCAGAGGTCCTTTTCAACCCCTGACATTCTGTAATTCTGAGATTCTGTGTTTCATCTAGACTATCGTGTTGATACAGAAGTTTAGCAATGCCTTTTCCTGAGTAAATGTGATGTGTAGGATAGTCTGAGGAACCATCCAGTATTTCAGCAGTGCCTTCTTACGTTCCTGTTTTAGACAAGAGACACAGCGTGATCCAGTGACCAGCGAGAGCAGGGGTGGAACCGTTTACACAGCCTCATGCAGTGCCCTGTGCTATATGTGTGTGAAGTACAGCCTGGTGGGGAAAATATGAGAAGTAAACACGGGCTGTAATTAATAAGTGTGTTTGTAACATTCAGGTGGTGTAGTTTGTACAACAGCGTTAAAAAATGACAGGTCCTTTGAGAGGCAAATGAGAGGCGTATTGTTGTGCTGACTGCGAGCTAGAGTTCAGCCTGAAATTAAGTGGGTTTGGGGGTTTTCACAGAATTTGTGGTGGATTTTGAGCTGGTTTCCTGACCTCCTGGCCAGTCACCTGGAGGTAACCTCTGAGGTACCACAGCCTGCCCTGTCTGCCCATGAGCAACTGGGTTAGGAACCAACAGGGCAGGCATTACAAAGCCTTCAGAAAGGCTGCCGGGCTGACACCTGAGCAGATGCAGGGCTTCACAGGGAGGCTGGCTCCTTGTCAAGAACCGATCTCCACTTTTGACTATTCCCTGTGAGGACCCAGGACACAGGAAGGCTGTGCTGCCATCCAACGAG
>NW_009734877.1:2263-2506 GCF_000703405.1 Apaloderma vittatum | reverse complement strand
ACATTCTCCCTTTGAGCAACCTTGTTTCTGCATAGGATGACCAATATTTGGAAAACTCAGCTTCTGCAACAGAATATAAATTTCGATTCAAATCTGTGCTCTTCAAAGACTTGCTTAATTGGATTGGGTTTGCCTGGCTGGATTTTGGCGGCAGGGGGCTCTAGGGGTGGCTTCTGCACGAAGCTGCTAGAAGCTTCCCGAGTTTGGCAGAGCCAATGCCAGCCGGCTCCAAAGAGGGGCTTG
>NW_009734877.1:0-215 GCF_000703405.1 Apaloderma vittatum | reverse complement strand
GAGTGGTGGTCAGTGGGGCAGAGCCTACTTGGAGGTCTGTGGCTAGTGGTGTTCCCAGGGGTCAGTACTGAGTCCAGCCCTATTCAATATATTCCTCAGTGACCAGGGTGAAAGGAGAGAATGTGCCTTCAACAAGCTTGTGTTGATACAAAACTAAGAGCGGTGAACACACCAGAAGGCTGCCCTGCCATCCAGCGTGACCTGCACAGGACAGA
>NW_009734876.1:5400-5604 GCF_000703405.1 Apaloderma vittatum | reverse complement strand
CTCCCGGAGTGGATCACATCGGGACTTGTCGTACTCAAAATGCAGCAAACGTGGGTGAACTTGACAACCTTGCAAGGAAAGAGACAAAGAGAGAGACAGAAAGGGGACAGAGAGAGAAAGGAAGAAAGAAAAAGAAAGAGAAAAGAGAGCAAGAAGGGGGGAGAGCGAGAAGGAGAGAGAAAGAGAGGGAGAGAGAAAGCATGA
>NW_009734876.1:0-5382 GCF_000703405.1 Apaloderma vittatum | reverse complement strand
AGAAAGAGAGAGGGAAGGGGGAGCCAGACGGAGAAGGAGGGAATGAGAAAAAAGCAAAAAGAAGAGAAAGGAGAAAATGAGAGAAAGAAAGAAGAAAGAGAGAGAGAGAAATAAAGACAAGAGTTAGTGTTTTTGCAGGTCAATTTTAAGTAAATGATATTTTCAGCTCCTTTAATTTGTCATTTTTTTCTGTCAAGGTGGACAAGCACCATTTAACCTGCTACGAACAGAACTTAAAAGTGAAGTTCTCTGGTGTGAAGTTTATGCAAAAGGCATCATGTTTTCGCATGAACTTCTAACCCAGGCTCACAGCATACCTCTAACCACGCTGTTGGTAGCTCAGAGAGGACTTGGGGAAGGTCCGTGGGCCTGGTTTTGCCACGGATGGACGAAGGCGTAGCGGAAATAAGAATCTCCTGCGTGGTGTCAGTAGTGCCTATTAAGCAGAGCCTCCCTCTGGGCTTTGCTGCTGAGCTGCTGCTGCATAGGGGTCGAAGCCTATTAATGAGTAAGCATCCTCCTTATCAGCGGTTTCTTTGGTGAAAGTTCAACAGCGATCACGTTTGTTGATGATACCCAAAAATCAGAGTGGGAGCAAACAGAAGAGCATGGACTCAAACTGCAACTCACCCAGCCTTACTAGAGGAGTGGGAACGATACAGACACCAGGAGAAGTTAAGCACTAGCAAATGTTGAGGCTTACCGAGGGAAATGTTCTAGCTGTTGCTTCTAGCTTACTGAGCACATGTCTATAAAAAGCAGTACCGTGAAAAAAAGGGAATATATTATCAAGCCATACCTAGTTCAATAATGTAGCTTATTTTTCATTGTTTCTTCAGTAACATATCAAAAGTTACACTTCTCAAATAAAAAACTTCTGAAAGTACTTTTTCCTGTAAGCAGATGCTATAGTTTGAAAAAGGCTTGAACTACACTGTGATGATTCAGTCTGAAATGCCTCCTGCTTTCTCTTACAAATAGTGGCCCGATACGCAATATTGTCAGACAGCTAAGAAGCCATTATGTCTCTTCTTCATTAATAGGGCCTGTAGAGATAGAACAAGGGGTGATGGTTTTAAAGTAAAAGAGGATAGAGGCTAGATGTAAGGAAAAAAAATTTTACAATGATGGTGGAGAAACACTGGAACAGGTTGCCCAGAGACGTGGTAGATACCCCATCCCTGGAGGCATTCAAGGTCAGGCTTGATGGGGCTCTGAGCAACTTGATCTAGTTAAAGATGTCCCTGCTCCCTGCAGGGGGGTTGGACTAGATGGCCTTTAAAGGCCCCTTCTGGCCCAAACTGTTCTGTGATTCTACAGATGGGCAAAATCATGTAGCATCTCCTATACTATGTTGAACAGAGCAGAGGAGAGGTGTTAGCTTTTGAGTACATCGTTGGCTGGAATGGTTTGATTTGTTCCTTGGGTTGAATTGAGTTGTCTTAGGCAGTGTTTTTGGGCCTGAGTCTGTGGAATTTGGATAGTGAGGTGAGGCCCCTGTGAGACTGGCCTTGCTATCTCTGGTGCAATTCGGGGCAGTGGAGACTCACCTGCCTATCACGGGATGCGGCTAAGGAGGTGGCCCTGTTTAGGCAGGACATCCCTGCATTTGATCAACAAAGACAAGAAGATAACAGCAACCTGTGTAGTTCTTTGTTTTTTTCAAAAGGTTGTCATGTCCGATGACTGACCTTTGCCTCGTTACCTATGAAATGCGTATTAAAGTTGACACCCCTGCATATGCTAATGAAGATTATAGAGATCATGCTAAACATGATTCCAACAAATACCAAAACTACATTCCTTTTAATGCGACAGGAGCCCATGAAAGATAATTAAGAAAAGCAAGCATAGTATAAGGAGGCTTACATGCAGCATCCGGGGGCATATGGTCAAACAAGGATAATTTCATTTTTCTAGTGCATAAAGTGTTTTGAATTCCTGTGCCTTGGCTATGCAGGAGGCAAAGCTAAAAAAGCACCAGGATTTGGCAGTCTTGCTTTCCCTTCTCCATTGCTTGTGTTGCCACTTGATGTTCTTCCTTTCTCCCACCATCTCAGAAATCCCCCTTGCTTTGGGGGCTGCCTGCGTTTGTCAGTTGTAAGGTTGTACACAATGCTGATGAGGGGTTGGCAAAGACGCCTTGTGGCCCACAGCAATTTCCCACTTGCCCCACACAGCCCACTCCAAGGAGAACAGGTTCTTTGGGCCCATCGTGGCTTTGTTTGCATGTCGCCAGCTCAGACTGCAGTAAATAGAGGGACCTAACAGCTCCCTTGGGCAAAACCTCAGGAGCGACATAAATACCTGATCCCACCTCAGGGAGGCTGAAGGTCTCAAAGTGTGCCTCATGCAACTTGCTGCCAAGCATTAAGACACCTTCCAGAAATGCTAAGTAAGTGAAATTGCAAGATGCTTCTGTTACAAAGCAAGTCATTCCCCACATGCTTGAGCAGAGGTTTGTGGTGCAGGAGCCAGAGAGAAACCAGCTCTGTGTGCTGCATCATGAATCAGAGGTGGCCAAAGAACAGGCCAGGCTCTGCTGGAGAAGCGTGAGGCCTTGGTACTGCTCCCACTAAAAGGATCCTTGTGGTCTGATTGCACTGGGATTCTGCACAGGATCAGTGGTCAGACAGTGGTTACTGCAGCAGAAGTGCTCCCCAACTTTCATACTGCATCCAGTCAGGCATGCAAGAGCCCCGAGAAGAGAAAGCACAGGCAGAGAGGCAGCTCAACTGCAATGCTGGGATCCGTGCAGCTGTTTGGGAAGGCAGAGACCTCTTCCCAAATCACTTAACGTTTCGTCCCAGAGAAGCCAACACAAAATGCTTAAAGGAAGTTTTGAGCACCGGCTGTACCTGTCACTAACTGGTAACTCAAACAGCTCTGAGGGTTGCAGCAGTTAAATATTAAATGTCTCATTTTCCCTGGGAATGTTCTTTCTTACAGATTCAAGGTGGAGAAGCCTGTGCAGTGCAGTCTGAATTAGATCTCTGAAGATAATAAATGCTGGATGTCTTTCAAGCCCAGGATTTTTACTATCACTGCCTCTGTGAAGAACTTTAAAGTTCTGTGCAGCTGGATTTCACACAAATTTAACCAGATACATTTGCATATGACAACACACGCCAGCTCCGGACATTCTGCAGTTACTTGAAACGGGCTCTTCTCTCTCCCCTAAAATGGAGGCACACAAAACACAACCCACCTGCAAGAAGAGGAAGGCATCAGTGGTCAGAGTTCCTTCTCGCTTGAGCAGGCTCAAACTGAGCTCTCAGACTTTCACACAAGATGACAAAATCAGGGCTGTAAGGGCCCTAAAAGTGAGGGCAGCTGCAGCCTCTGCCAAAGTGGGTTGTGAGAAATGATTCTAAAAATGATTGTGCCCGTCACCTACCAATATTTGAGCTCCCAGAGTCCTAGACTTGGATGGCACCAGCTGCAACACCGCTGTATTATGGTATCTTTAAAGAAATAAAATTCCTTACAGGACTTATAAAGATTTTGATTTCTTAGAATAATACAGGAAAAAAAACTCATAGAAGTTTTCCTGATGAGTAAAGGGAATCTCAGACCAAATGTTCAGGAAAGCAGATTTTTTTTTGCTGATTGAGCAGCTGATGGGAGAATGACATGTGAAGAGCTACCATCCGTGTGGGGTGCTCTGAATTGGAGGAAGATCTCAAGTTTAGGAAACTATTTCTTAAACGGTTGCATAAATTTTCTTTTACATATAAAATTGTCGTGGTTTCCATCATTCTTTTTCTCAGTGCAGAAGCAAGAACTCTCAGATGGTCAAAAGAACCAAATGTCTCTTACTTGGTAAGACAGGTGTATTTTCAGAGAGCTGTGAAACAACAACGATTACCAAGCAATGGAAAACTAGAAAACCTATCTTCTGTCTTGTAAAAATTCAGAACAGCCTCCTTCACAAAGACAGAGTTCTCCATAAACATGATAGAATCAAATCACATGCACAGAGGGAAACTGGAATTCACAACAGGTCTGTGGAACCCAGATAAGGGAACTGTTACTCGGCAAACTGTGTTTCTGCCATGAGTCTTCCCTGACAGTAAGAGTCCCCAAGGAGGAGAGGAGGCTTAGCAGGGAGTCAAGGGCACCAAGACAAGTGCAAAAATGAAGTCCAAACCTCACAAGAAGTTTTATAAGAATCCAAGTTTTAAAAAAATGCTAGAGAAAATGCTACACGGAATGAAACATTTTCTGGCAACATTTCCAAAGCCAGAAGAGAATTCCAACTAGCATGTAAGAAAAAAAGCAAAAAACAACTCTGTCCATAAGACAATTTCAGATGATTTACCTCTCTTAAGGCAAAGCTGATATGAATTTTCTGATAATTTTCCTAAACAATTTAACCTCTCATTTTGCTCATAAATCTACCAGAAAAGTTTAGTATTAACACACATCTTTACAACCTTTAAATAGAATAAAAGTTTTGAGTACTGCATTTTTAATCCTTCCCTTACTTGTGCATTCGGATTAACTGATGTTAGCGAAAGACAGCAATAGCACAGAGTGCACATACACCCAGCCCTTCTTACTGAGACTCTAGTTGGGTAGAAACATACAGTGGTTTGAAAGACACTGGCATGATCACTAATTAAAACTTTGACTGTTTGTCATGGGTTTGAGTCTGGTGGTTTGTGGTTTTTTTGTGAAAACAGGGGTAGACTCATGTGAAACTTCGAGAGCCTCCCACACCTCCAGGTAGGAGTCGGAGCTGCCTCTGGCCAGGGCCAGGCCAAGCAGCGCCTCTGCCATCAAGATATTTAAGAGTCGACCCCATTGTTCTCTCTCTCTCTTTTGGTTTTATCTTGTTTTGAGCTGTCTTGACTTTAATGTTGGGAAGTTTTTTCTATTGGAGGAGGGGGAGGTGAGAGGACACCAAAGGAACATCACCTTGAGAAGAAAGAGAGGGTAGAAGAGTCCCAGAGGAGGAGAGGGAGAAGCCTGCAGAGCAGGACCTTTCCCCAAAGCCCCGTGGTGGCTGAGATGGCAGGAAGGTGATTGCCTGCCAGCTGAGGGAACTGATGGCGGCGAGATCACCCAGGGTGTGTCGGTACATGCAGAGCCCCATGTCAGAGGGGAGAGAGACCAAGCATCAGCGGGGGACTCGCCTGAAGTGATCTGTGGCCCTGAGGGACTCACGAGAAGGAAGAGGATTGCCTCCTGTGAGGTGGACGCCACGTGGCATGAAGGAGAGACTGCGAGGAGCCCTCTTTCTCAAGGAGAAGCTGCCATGGACAATGAGTAATGGCCAGGGGGACTGCACCGCCCAGCCCCTGCCCCCCTTGCGCTGATGGGGGAAGGCAAAGTGTATTTAAGATCGAGTCGTATTTACTGATGTATTCCTCTCACTAT
>NW_009734875.1:0-17680 GCF_000703405.1 Apaloderma vittatum | reverse complement strand
TATGGTTGGAGAAGCATAGGGTTGCACGACAGATACTTTTCCAAACTTAGAGAAGTTACTCAATTATACAAAAACAGATTAAAATTACTTCTTCTCCCCTCCACCCTCGCCAATCAGTTTTTACTGTGAAACAGCCTGATTCAGTTGGATTGCAGTAGCATCTAGAGGCCACTTCTGCATGTGCATGCATCAAGTGGAAACGCTGCACAGCACTTGGGGTTCGGAGGCTGAAGTGGCTAGGCGTTTCTAACCCCTGTAGAGAGACTTCTAGAGAGACTGCTTACAGCTGTACAAGCCAGCAGTGCCTCTAGCAGTACAAAAGCCCATCACGAAAGACCAAGCGCATTGGGGTTGTGTTTCCCAAGGAATCAAAAAGCAGCAGATACAGTTCTCCAGTTAGATCTTTGCTCATGTACTGTCAACACAGTGATGAAGTTGCCTTCTGTAGCCACTGTCAATGTCTCATGTACCACAGGTACTGATAATGGAAAGGTTTTCACAACTGGTATGGGTGAATCCCTTGCTCTCATGGCTGGTTAGGAACTCTTTATGTCCAGGAAGTGGTCAAATGCTTTTTTTTTTGTGTGTATAAAAATTGGTTAGTATGTGTATGTATATGTATTTCAAGAAGATGGACATTTTGTCCCCACAAAACACCAGGCCATTATCTTTGGAAAATGCTTTATTTCATCTTCTGCCACTTTTCAAAGCAAGATACCAGATATTTGCAAGGAGCCACCAAGAAGCATGTTCTTTTACAAGCTCAAGTACCTGGTCTAGCATCCATACATTAAGTACTGTGACAGGTCTCCATAGTTTCCCATCGGGTCACAGATTGCTACATCCAAGTTGGACAACAACTGCAGGCCTGAAGCTGTGTGCTCAAACTGCGCGTGTCCTCTCCTGGTGATGGAAATAGGATGTGTATGGACCACTGGTTGAAAAACAAGGCCTCAGAATGCAAAAAATGATTCCTCTGGTGCTATGGCAATATGCTTTTCTTGTGTAGCTTCATTAGAAAACAGATTTTACCCAGGTTTCTGGAAACAGGAACTTTCTGCACATGTCTACAATTCCTGCCCTGTGATCAGCCAGTTTCCCAGATACCACTGTAGCAACAAAGATTAACTTAAAAATAGTCAAAGCTTCAAGAAAAGGATGGGATGTGTATCTCTGTAATGAGACCTACCACCCCAAGTATGTAGGAGCGTGTGTCAGATGGATGGTGTAGGTGTGATGACACTTGGTGGGAAGAGCTACCATGTCTGGAAATTGGGAATTACCACTGCCTAACCTCCATAAAAGTGTCTCACCAAGTAAGGTCACTCAGATAGTCTGGTTACGACCTTCTCAGTAGTAACTCTAGCTTCTAATGCTTGAAAGTAACAAGAAAAACAGTCCTGTGCTCCCGGGGAAAGGGTGATCTGTGCAGGAGATGGAATTATATGAGGGCAAAGTGCTGGCATATATTAAAAAACCAGCAGTATTTCTGAGTTCACCTTTAGTGAAGTGATGTAGTTAAAGCAGCAATGTTTTTTCAGTTGCTTGATTTCTATTAGTGACTTCATACATGCTTTTCTCAGCCCTGAAACAGTGTCTTGTCATTAATTCAACGCTAATACAACTAATTCTCAGTCTTCTACTCCTTCCTTAACTAGAAAATATAGAGAATCTTCAGTAAATCTTGAAAATACACAAATATTGAAGGTGCAGGGGAGATCATATGGTCTGACAAAATTTAATGAAAGTAACTTCTATGAGACTTGGCTGCACTGCTCCGCGGTCTGAAACATGTTTATGTAATCACACACAGATGTACTGAATCACATTAGATAGGGAAGTAGTTTTCACGTCCTTCAGTCTGGAAAAATGTCTGTTTCCAGAACAAAAAAACTAAGTTCCATGTGCTCGATTTTGTGAATCGATTCAAATCATAAGCATGCTTAACATGTACACATATTGATATATTTATGTTTAATTCTCAGCATTCATACAGTTTTAAGTGAATGTCAGCAAGATTAGTCATACAGACCCAGAAAAGTTAGACATCTAATTCCTCCTCAGTCTGGGACTGGAAAGTACCTCTGGTGTTTTTAATTAAAAAAATTAAAAAATCAGGGAGTTTACAGTTAAGAAGTCTTTTCATTCTGTCACTTCTCTATGCAGCATACTTGGAGTTCTTTTAACAATGGATAACTTCATTTTAGATTGGAAATGTGCTTAATTTTTCAGTGCAGTAGATGCTTTGTAGGAAGCGTTAGATGAGACCACAATAGTATCTTAGTGAGGAAAAAAAAAGGCGAACTTCAGTGTTATCTGAGAAAGGAATAATTAAAGAACTTGAAAAATATTTTCTATGTACAATTCCACTCGTCAGATTTTATATTCCAATTTCCTAAAACACCGCTGTCTGTAGTGCATTGCTAAAGCACGTGTTATGTTACAAAAAACAGCTTCAGCAACACATGCAGAATAAAGCACTCTCTGGAGTTTGACTTTTTGCGCATTTGTTACATATGAACCATGCAAAGCTCCTTCCGCTCAGAACAGGATGCAGAAGAATCTGAGCAAAAACCAACATTGCCCACAGTCGGAAGACACATTGTCCTTCAGAGCAACTTCAGACACATCAGAATTCCCACAGAAAGAAAGCAGCCCTATCCGTAAAGCCGCGACGTCTTTGTTCCATTGCAGTGCTTCTGCCCTCATGCAGTCTCCTCTGGCCTCCTGCTATGTATTTACAGCAGCAGCACATGACGTCCTACGAACCATGAACTCCTCTGGAAACCTGGAAATCTATCAAGTCAGAAAGCAGCTTTTTTTTATGCAGAATCTCTCCCTCCCTGGCTCAGCATCGTGCTGTTTGGACCTCAGCTCATCCCAATCCTTCTACAGCGTAGCTGGTTGCTGAAAACCTAACGTGACTGTAGTGCTCCAGCAAGACAAGCTTTGGCTTTTCACAGCTTTCTATCCATGCCCAGACCCAAACAGCAGGACTGCAAGGCCATGATGGAAGGAAAAATGGTATTATATTGAGGGTTAGGGATGTATGCACAAAAGCAGAGGAGACAGTTGTTTCCCATAGTCTCCATGGCAAGATCTGGGTCAGATCAGGCTGTTCAGAGCAGCCTGATGTCAGAAATGAGAGCAGCATCTGTGCAAGTGAGCAGCATCTGTGCAAGTGAGCAGCATGTTGGCTACTTGTGAAAGGAGCTTTGGCTTTGTTCTGGCTCCTTCGTCTCCCATGTTGCCCTGAGATAGTCGCACTAGGGTTTTTAAGGTGCTTTGGACAAGTTATTGCAAGAGGTGCGGAGGAGTTCAACGCACTAGTGGCAAATCCAGCAATAACCAATACAGTACCACAAGCTGCAGCTTTACAGTTGATACTCTTACAACCTAAGTAGTGTCAGCACTGGAGGGCACAAGAGTTGATGGCTGTATGAAGTATACAGGGCTTGTTTGTGTGGGACACAGGGGAAGGAGGCTGCCTCTTACGAAGGGGGGCTGGGAAGCTGTCTGTCATGGTTTCACCATCGCAGCGGAGGTGAGACAGTTAGGGAGAACTGTGGGTTTTGGGGTAAGGACAGAGATGGGAATGGCTGCAGAGATGGGAAAGCTGCAAGGGGAGGATGGGGATGTGTGTCTCCTGTGGGAGGAGCGCAGTGTTGAAAAGCCCCATGTGGAATCCATCCTGTGGCTCCAAGATGCGTCTGGGCTGAAATTTGATGCTGGGTCACTGTGGCTGCTTCAGGTAAGCTGTGTGTTTATGCAGGATGCCTAAAAGCCCAAGTAGCCATTGGGACATAGCTACTCAGTCAGCATTTTGTTTTCCAGGTTCTCTAAGAAACAATATTTTTTTACGGGGTGTTGAGCGAAGACTGGACAGTGAGTTTTGTTCTGATTTGTGTCTCCATCAAATACAGGGCTCCAGTCTTGACATGAAAGGGCTGAAATCCTCATTCTCACGAGGATACAGAGAGACAAGGGAGAGCTTTACCAACAGCAAGTGCAGGGACACTGCTGCGCACAAGCTGGTGAGAGCGCTGCTTTAAGACACCTCTCCAGCACCCATCCCTCTGGCTTCAGCTGTGAGGTCCAGTGAATGTAAAATATTGGCCCAGCAGAGACTGTTAGCTAACAGACAGCATCCAAATTATGTAATTTATCCTGTCTGTGCCATTCTACCTGGAACTAAATGATATCTTTCCACCAATAAATTTAATGCCATCCTCCTTTACAAGATTAAAAATGCTCTGAAAAATCTGATGGATGTCTCCGTACTGTATATAACTTTGCACATACTTCTGATCTGTTTAAATGTTTTGATCTTTGAAGAGTTGCTGGAGCTATCATTAGAAAAAAATTAAATAACGGCAAATGAAAAACCCAATGCTACATTAAAATTGCATTTCATTCAAGCTACATTACTTATCATTACGGTCTAACTGTTGTTATTTTAATTGAAATATAATTTGTCCCTTCCCTCTCTTCCAGACCATTGGCACCATGAAATTCTACAACTTTTCCAAGAGGTGGTGTGTCCACAGTGGGATGGTAAACATGGATGTCCCCAAAGGACAAGTAGTGCAGGACTGAAGCTTTAACCAAACAAAATTGAAAAAAGCTCCTCTCAAAACACAGAATAGGACATGTAATATTAGCTGAACAGTAAAGAGTTTGGATATATTTAGTTAATGAAAGTTCTTGCTTGAAGGTAAGATTGGGTCATTTATGTCTGCACAATAACAGCCCCAGTGCAGAACATATGAATGCCAGATGGCTGGAACTGTTCCATTAATGAACTGATGCTTTCATTGTTCTGAATTTGATTTTGTAGCTTTTTGCTTATAATGATTTGATTGCACCATTAGAAACCTTCAATAACCTCCTGATAAATTATTTAGTCCTTGGAATGCAAAAGCAGAGATGTCTCTCAGCCTCCATTTTCCACTGGCCTTAAATGGGACCTGCAGGTGTGCAACACCTCTGGCAGTCAGGCTGATGAATACATTTCATGCTGTTTTCTTGCTGCTGCCATTTAAATAATGTATGCAGGACCCATACACAATAGATTCTTCTAAGGCATAAGAAAATTAATTCCAGGTGACACTCTGTTAAAATTAGTAGGGTTATCCAGTGATGAATATGCAGGATAAAAACCAAAAATCATAGAAGTTTATACATAAGGCGAAATTCCTGTCAGATATGTGAAAATACAGGAATAACGTCAGGCACTGGGAGATACGCTCTTCTCCAAGAGCACGTGCCTCCTTCATTAAACATAATTCCTGTTACAATAATCTTCCTGGTCACCAGGTTTAATTAATGAGCAGTCTAGGAATCCACTTCTTGTGTATGTTACCACAGGCACATTCATTTTTCTGGCTTACACACCTCCTCTGTAAATTTGCCCTCAGCTCCACCACTGAATATTGGCTGCATCTGTGCTGTGGTTCTGCAGCCACCCTTTGGCACAGACAGACCTGATGTAGTTACATGAAAAGCATATCTCTGTTCACTGTGGCTTATCTCTTATCGCTATGGTTGAACAGTTTATGGACAGAGAGATGGAAAAAGAAAAATCATTAAATCCCAGAAATTAGGTTAGTAGTGAGCAAAGACTTCCTACCAAAGCTGGGCTTCTGCTGTACATCTGTGTTTGAGCTGGAGGGGCTCCAATCTGTAGTGCCATCAGTGTAGCCAGGTCTCTTATTTCTTCTTTTACTTCCATTTTAGTTCTTCTAAGGTTGTACTTATTAAACAAGTTAAAAATAAGGTAAAATAAAGAAAACAGCATGGAGAAAGAAGGAAAATGGAGGAGTGTGGATGCAGACTACTCACAACACCCTTGGAGACACAGACTGCATTCCTCTGTTCCCTGGGTCCCCTCTGCCCCCTTTTTCGTCTAACTTCCACAAACCTCACCTGCTGTTGGTAGAGATTAGGCAGGGCCACACTGAGAAAGAAGCAGAAGTCAAGTGGCAAAGGGAATTTTGGTGCCTGTGCTCCTCCGTGTGAACAGAGGAGTACAAAGGCAAACTGCAACACGCAGGGATACCAGGCAGCAGATCTGGCAGGTATTTTTCTAGATACCCCTTTTCCCTCAGCAGAACACTTTTTTTTTTTCCTGGGGTGCTCTCTGCAGTCTGCTTCTCCCAGACTTCAGCAGGGATACTTTTCAGGGATACTAAAGGCAGGGGCTGACCTCCAGCCTGGAAACCAGACTGTAAGAATGGGACTCACCCCACCATATCCTTCCTTGTTCCACCTGGGGCTTCCTAGTTGGAAACAGACATGCAGATCTGGATCTAGTTCCCTGCCAACGGAGAGTGACCTAGGGTGATGGAGACACCTCAGGGCTTTGCCCACCTCCACAGGAGTGAAGCATGTGCAATAGAGAAGCCCACCTGCTGCACTCTTACAAGATGCTGCTTGATCTGGTCCTGCAGACTCAGTGAAATGTCCCCTTCCTGCCTCACACAAGCACAGAGGAAAGACTTGGGGTCAGCTCAGCCTTGTTAGTTAATCATTGAAGGCCTAGTTGCCTGCTACTATCTGTGGCCATTTAAGGTTGAATCACTACTTGTGTTTACAAACCCACACATAATACTTGCAGCATTTGTTTGCAAATGTTCTTGTAGATCCTTTGTGCTGCCTTCACAGGGCAGGCTGAGCAAGGGCTACAACGAAAAACCAAGTAGAAAACTATTGAGTGGGGGGAAAAAAACCCTTGACCTCATCAACTAAAGCTACTTCAAACCTAAAGTCTAACACCTTCCCTGATGTCACATCTGCTTTTCTGAGCCACCGCCAGAAGTTGGCTGTCTTGGACTGTGGTTTTCAAAGGCTTCTGGATGCCCAGTTCTCACTTATTTTAGGAGGCAGAAGGTGTCCAAAGTGTGGAGGGAGGTCTGCTAGTTTCCATTGTAACTCTTTGGAGACATGCTAGCCCTGACAGTGACCTCCCCAGCACCAACAGAAACCAGAAATAGCTTCGGCTCTGGCTTTTGAGTTGTGCCATAAAACAAATGTGGGGCCACATAAGGTTTTGGGGTTTAATTTTTGCTTTCAGGAATTAAAAGCCTCGCAGGCAGGGCAGAGCAAAGCGTTGCCTGAGCAGGGGCGAGGAGGAGGCTTGGGAGGGCAGACTGCTCTGAGGTGAGACCAGCCTGTGGAGGACCCTGTGCCGGGGCAATGGCAGCAGATAAGAGCTGAGCAAAAGCAGATGAACAACACGGGATCAGCCCTGTCTCCTGTCCTACCTGCTGCATCACCAAAGGGGCTGCGTGAGTGTGGCAGCAAGAGCATAAGGGAGGAGGAGAGGTGTCAGGAGCAAAGCTGAGATGCTTCTCTAAGTGTTTGCTTACTTGTCTATATTTCTCAACACCAGAATCAGTAACTAGAAGCTCATTACTTTGCAATAAATTAAATTGGTTGATTTTTCCTGGTGCAAAACTGGGGGGTTTGGCCCATGACATAAGGAAGCTCTCTGGTAGGCAGAAGAATATGGGTTGCTGATTTGGATAGTTTTGTTGATAGAAGTAGTGGAATGTCAGGTTGTTCAGGATTTTCAATACCTGAATGAAAGTCCTCACCCTACTATAGCTTAAGATCTTCAAGTCAAGAGTAGGTAGATGTTTCTATGGAAAACATGCTTTATCATTCATCAATTTTGCACACAAAGGACAGGTACCCAAGGCAACATTTGTGGCAAATATTATACTTAAGTTCAGACTTAATTACTTTTCACTGAGCCTTCAAATATATGAGTTGAATGAAACAGGCCAGCTTGATTCTCTGTCAGCCTGGGCAGGAAACATCCTGCCTTCCAGAAAGCAATAATTGTGCTAAATGGAAGGGAAAAAAGTATGCTGCATTACAGGAGGGAGGCACTGACCTTTACAGAGGTTAACAGACAATGCACAAAATGGAGATTTTTTGTTCATTAGGAGGAAACATGAGTGTGTAATTAGAAACAGGCTGTTCTGTATGGTTTTGCCTACTACTACTATTCAGCACAGTAGAATAAAGGAAGCTACACAGTAGTTTTTGGATTGAATTAGCAAGTGGAAGTTTATTTTTTTCCTACTTTAACTACTGTTTTTCCCATAGGAGTTAGGAGACTGACCTGCAATTGAGTGAGCTTAAAATTGGTTGAATAATAGTAATTTTTTTAAAAAAAATATTGTTTGTTAGCATGGATAATGGAACATACACCAAATATATCATTAGGTGGATGCAACAGTAAGCGGCAATAGGAAAACTAAAACCATGCCACCTGAGACAGATCTGTTCAAATTGTTCATAGGAGACCCTGAGACAAAATTGAGTCTCCATCTAACCAGCTGTGCAAGAACACTGGAAATAAAGCCTCTGTCTTTCTTTGAGGTAGGTCCATACATCCTGTGAAGGTTAATGGGAAGTGCAGAAGTATTTGCCCTACAGGAAGGTGGAGTTAGAAAAAAACAGATAATTAAAATCCTCTACCAGAAGTTTAGTCTTCAGCACCTACAGCCTGTATGGATACATTGAAACTATTGTTTTCCTTCTCTGCAAAAACTGTCATGGTAGTTGTAAAAGGTTGGGGTTGGGCAGGAAGAAGTAGTTCAGGGTGCAAGGCTGTTCAACTTTATATGCTGGGATCCTTACTGCTGGATTGCACATGCTTGCTGCCACATACTTTAGCTGCTGTTTTCTGCCAAAGGCCATGGAATTGTTGCTAGTCAGGAAGAACTTTTTAAGCCAAGGCTTTGACACAACCTTTTGGCCATAGAAATGACTCCTGACTCAGGTGGTGTAATGCTTGAATCACTGGAAACAGAAGTGTCACCGTGCTTCTTTCCATTCAGCTGGCATCTGCAGGAAAAGAATCACAGACTGAAAAAAAACCCCAAATCCTCCTAATTTCCATACAAAATCTTCCTGGCACCATTTTGAAGCAACTGCTTTATGGTCACAGATCCATCATCTCAGCAGTGTGTCTTACTTGCTGATACATAGTAAAAATTATATGCGTTTGAAAATACCAGACTGCAAGGATAAGAATGAAAGATTCCCTTTGTGTGAAAGCCAAGGATCAATGTTTCTTCAAGGCACATTTGAGCATTATGAACAGGTGGATGAGTCAAGTGAAGTCTGCTCCTCCTCCTGGGTTCATCCCAGCTGAGGGTAAGTACAAGTGCACGGCAGCAAATTTTATTGCAACTCAGGTAAGGTGAGCTTACACGGTCCCATAAGCACCAAGGGAAGTTATATATTGTGTGAGAAATCTGAAAAATCATGAGACAAAATCCTTAAAAAAATGTTTGTGAGAGGACTGGTAATCATGTACAGTCTCTACATTTTAAATAACACTCTGTATAATGTGTTAAGTAAACGTTTTGAATACCATGATTTATTATACCTTCATGAACCTTGCTAGGATAGCTTTTAAATTGTTGCATTAAAGAACATATTCTCAGCTAAACATTTCTGGACCATATTATTCTCTTTTGAACTGTGACCCATTCTTCATCCCCAGTGTGATTCACCCAAGCTTTTATTTATTGCAGTAAGTGAAAGGTTACACTTTGTGGAGACCTAATACCTAACAGGAAGATGTCCATAAAGTCCTTCACACAGTAACATGCATGACTTCTGTGAACTCCAGAAATCAGTTACTGCCCCAAAATACACAGGTTGTGTAGACAATGATGAGTTAACGATTGAGGTCAATATCAATTTCTCAGCATCAGGAAAGGGCTAATGTAAGTTCTGTGGCTTTACATGAACCAGTCCATACTGCACCTAGGTAGCTCATCCCGTGACTCCCGTTAGCACTTGAAAGGACTGAGACACACCAAAATCCATCATCTTCAAAAAAGGAATAACTCCTGTATTTCAGAACATTCCCAAAAAGCCCAGAGCAATGCTCTGCTTGTGACTTGGGGCGAGTAGTTTCCAGATGCTTTTTGGTCAGTCATTGAAGCAGGGATTGTGAGCAGTGCTGCTCCTCAAATTGCAACCCTCCTCATGCTGTTCATTCAGCAGAACAAATACTCATACTCCCTGGGATTAAGTTTAAGAATAAGAGGCAGCAGGACTTCCCAATTCTGCTTTCTACTGGGTCAGGAGCTTGGGCTTTGTTATGCCAAAGATTTATTGGCTTTACATCGCTGGAAGTACAAGAACTCTGGGTACAAGAAATAGCAGATTTCCTCTCAGAGTACGGATGCTCCATGTACAGAGGAGAAAGAGCTCCTTTCTGCTTGGCATGACAAGAAGATGCCTCTGTCACCTATCCCATTCCAGTTTCCACTCTGCCTTAGAGATTCTACCAAGAGCAGTAAATCTACTTCTCTTCTGCCCACACACGAACTTTGTCTGGAGAAGGATTATCTTCAGGTGGATAATAAGGCATCACCTGTAAAAATCAGTCTTCTGAAAACCCATCATCCTCAGAAACTCGCATCAATTAGGAGTGATGCAGATAAGGACGACGGGAGGTGTGGGAGGAGGATAGCATGTGCAGTTCTGTGGTCCATCTGCGAGGCAGGAAGCTTCCACGATCCAGACCAGCTCCCAGGATTTCTGAAGGAGGTCAGGGTCAGAGGTTTCAAGGAGGGTGAAACTGAGAACAGAGTCCCTAAGGGTATGGGGTGCAGAAGGGAGCTTTGAAAAACTATGAAATTAATCTCTGCAGTCAAAAAAAAAAGATATAATGCATTTTGCTCTTCTTTCAAATGCTCTATATAAAAAAAATGAATGCAAAAATTAATGACAGCAACAGCAGAGATGTTAAACTGTTTGGGCCCGAGACTGAGTCTGAAAGTCTCTAGCAGAGTGAAACATTAGTTTTGAGTGGAACCCATGAGTGTTATAGTTAAAAACAAAATAACAAAAATGTGGTTGATATGCTGCCACCCCATAAATCTTTGGCTGTTGGAAGCGTGTGACTCCTGGGTTGGAGTTCTAAATGACATGAGAAGTACATTGGCATTAAGTATCATTACTACTAACCACATGCCTCGCTGCCCACTCTTAGTGATGCAGACGTTGTCCTGCTTTCACTTAAGCTCTGTGTATACTTGCATTTCACTGCCATAATGTCACGGACATGAATTAAAGCTCCTTGATGACATCATAGCCATAAGACCGGCCTTGCTTTGCTAACTGGCAGTGGAAATGTCACGCTTGACTTTCATCGATTCAGAAGACAGTACATGCGGTGCAGGGATGCAGAGCAAGGGAGTGAAGTAGGAGCCTCTGTGACAAAAGGAGGCCGATCTCCAACAACAAAATGAAGCCTGTGCCAGGATTTTAAAACAATCATGTCACAGCTTGGAGCTGGTTTATAAAAGCTCCACCCTCTGCTGTGCAACGGCAGACTTGATGGCTTGCGGGTGGCAGAACTGTAAAAAGCGAGGAAAACATCAAATAAGCACAGCTGCAACCCATAAAGTCCCCCTTTCACCCTGCAGCAAATCTGAAAACAGCCTAACTTTAAACATCCCTCCTACTCTTGTCCACAAAGTGTGTGAGATATGTGAAGCTCAGGACTGGGGACTGAGAATACCAAAGACGAAAACCTGGTTATCAGAAGCTCTTCTAACTCCACTACCATTGATTTGGCTGCCGTCATTCAGAAAAAACACGCTAATGAGATTGAATTACACAGAGTAGAAACACTGGGCATAGACCAGAAATCCTGGAAGGCTGTGTAACGTTCTGAGATTGTAAAGCAGAAATTGACAAAAAGACAGGAAGAAAAATGAGTTTTCCAAAAACAAATATCTAACGTAATAAAAAAATAATTAAAAGCCTTTTGTCTGCAGTGTCATCCCATGGGCTTCATTGTTTCCTTTTGCAAGCAACATTATCTGGAGAACAGCCAAAATTTCTGTGTAGTGCAAGGACTCTGGCTGTCTTCATCTTATAGTCATCTATATCTTACAGGAATAAGGGGGCAGCACAGATGAGTGGTACGATATTTTAAAAAGCTTTCCCTGTACCTGAAAACCTCCACTGAGATGAACGCTTTAAAAGCAAGCATATTTCTTTTTCATTTTTTAAAGCCTAGAGTCATCACTGATGTCACAAATATAGAAAAGAACCCCCTGTATCTCATGCCAGCAGTAAAAGACGTGTTTTGTCTTATACCATGCCTGACTTTAGATTTCATGTTAAGATTTGATGAACACGTGATTAATGTATCTGAGTATATCAGTGAAAAAAAGGCAGGCTGGCATTCAAAGCTTGGGGTGACTGCTTGAAGCAGAAATGACGCACAAAGACACACATTCCTCCTCCTCATTCAGGTCTCTTTCTTTCAAAAAATATATATTTTCTGATCTCCTTTCTGTCTTCATCTGTGTCTACCTGAAAATGCCAGTCAGCTTGAGCTGTACAAAAGACTTCTACACTAAGTCTGTCAAGTATCTCTGTCATATTGAATACCACCTGTAGTGAGTTCTCTGTAAACCACTACAGACATGATCACCTTTTTGTGTCTCTGGGAGATGTGCACAGGACAGAAACAACTGGAACTGACCTTGCCAGAATAAAGCATCATCGCCATGGATGGTAAAGCCATTAGTCCTTTACAACAAATAAATGTATAAATAAAAACAACCCATAGCAGTGTTAAAGGGTTTGTGTCTAGGTTGAAAAAAACACCAAGAATTAAAACAAGATCCCTGCTCTTTGTTTAGTCTTAAATTGTAATGCTTGCCTTGTGCTGAAGTGAGAAATAGATTGCATGAAAGCTCTTCTGACTCAGGCTTCAAGTGCTTGTCTCTTGCTCACCTGCTCACTTACCCTTCACTGCATCCTTGTCCTTTACTGGAGGATCTGGAAATTATTTCTACTGCAGCAGTACCCACCTCCTACTCTCTCTCCTCCTTCCCAGGCTCCACCCATGAGGGTCAGGGCTGTAATATGCCAGATATGTAAATGTTAGAATAGAAATTCATAGTGTCTGTAGCTTGCAATTGAAATAAGAAAGACCTGCAGAGAGCAGGAGGGAAGGAAGAGTTACATTCCCCATTAAGAAATGAGTCATTTACTGATCTGCTCGTGGATGTAATCACTGTCAAAGCTAAGAATTGAAAACAGAACTCTGGAGCTCCCAAATGCCAGAAAGAAGAAACTAGATTTGTGCAAAATTTGGTCTAACCAAAAGGTTAGAGGAAATAAAAACATACCTTAGGAAAAAACCCAAAGGCATAATGTTTGATATGTATCAAAACATGCACAAGTAAAATCACTCCTTTCTCAAATCCATATTCCATGTACAGACATATACAGAGGTGAATTCAGAAATTCAGTGACTGAAGTTTGGTTTACTCCCCTGGAGCTGTGCCTGTTTGCATACGGCTGAACTAGAGATATTATGTCTTTGACAATGTACTCCATTAATATTTTTGTACATATGCATCTGCACTACAATCTCCAACTATTGTCTATTACTCTGTTTTTCAGTTGTTTAAACTTTCTGAGTTCCTAATGGAACAGATTTCTAATGCTCTGGTTTCTGGTTTCTGGTGTGGCTGGTTTGTTGGGGTTTTTTTGTAAGTTGTTTTGTGTTTGTTTGTTTGTTTCAAAGTTTGTACTGAGTGTCCAGCACTTTGAGCAAAAGTTTTAGGAATAAATATATAACAGTAGGACCAATCCTTTTGCCCTTCCTCAGTCTGAGGTTCCTCTTTTGGTTTCAAGAGCAGAATCTGCCGAGCAAGAGACTACTCAGCACAAATAAATTTGGCAGGAGGAGCCATTAAGCAGAAACAGAACTCCTGTCCTTCAGCCAGAAGGCATTACAATTTCTGTGACAAAGGAGATCATGTTGCATTGTGTTGTTTCTACAGTCACAATAAGAGGAATAGCCAGTTCTCAGAAATATGTGATTTGATTTTAAGCAGTTTTGCATAGCAGAGAGATCTGTGCTAACACTGCAGCTAGACTGCTGCAAAAAGAAATCAGAAAGAAAACCTTGAGGGTCATACCCTCTTACCCCATTTGGCCTATAAAAATACAGCTGGAGGTGGCTGGGAGTAGCACACCAGCCAGCTGTGACCGCGTGAGGATTGCACCCGCACAGGTCATTCTGAAATTAACCTCCAAAAATGTCTCTGCAGTACACAGCCATGGAGCATGCTTGTCCAGATGCCACAAGTATCAACATTTAGATTTATTCTAAGCTACACCCTCTTGTTCCTACAGTATAAAGGGGACTATCTTAACCTGCTTGGCACAGCGACAAAACAGGTGCTAGCAGATCTGTGCCATGCTAACCACCTCCTTAGGCTGAATGTATGGGCATGCCTTTATGACTCCAAATTTTCTTCTGAAACAGGATCTAAATCTGTAGAGACCAGGGGAAAACACCATGGAAAATGAAAAGTAGGTGCAATAACATAAGGCAGAGCATGTACTGGAAAAAGAAGTGCTGCCAGAAGCTCTTATTTTACCAAAGAATTGATTTGAGAGGACAGAGAAAAGGCATGCTGTAAGAATAACTGACATTATCCAGAGACAATACAATTCAAGCTGCGTGTGGAACAATGGGATATCGACTCAATGAACAAGAACTGGAGAAGCTGAGAGGTATGGTAAACCTCTCAGGAAAGAAAAGCACCGCAGTGAAAACTGCAAAGCTCACTGAAAAACTGGAAGTGAGGGAGAAGTGCCCAAGGAAACAGTCAAGAGAAGGGAAAAACAATGCAAAAAATGTACATGAAAACCTAATGACTGAAGCAGAAATTGCAGTAAAGTAAGGAAATGCAGAGCGTTCTGTCAAGTTACAATCTGCAAAAGAAGAAACAGGCAAATCAAAGGCAAAGATCAAAAACATCCTTGGATTTGGCTAGAATAACACAAAAAAGATAAAAAAGAAGGCACAGGACTTCCAGAGTTAGTTCCACCTCAATGCAACATCCAATGAAATACGGAAACTTAGCCAAGATATCATTAATATCACTCCAATAGAAATGTCAGAAATACAAGCTGCAACTGATAAGGTGAAAAACAACAGAGTAGCAGTCAAAAAAGTCCTAGCAGTAACGCTAAGGGTATGTGACATGCATCACTTAAAAAAAACTGGCAGAGCTCAGCAGCAATGCTTGTGAAAGAAAAGAGATCCCTCCAGGACACTGGAAACACAAAATTGTTGTCAAAATGCCTCAGAATAGGATTGCAGGAACCATGATGTCTGGAAAAGAGTTACAAGCTGTATTAAATCTGAATAATTGATATTAGGACTTGCCATGGATGGACCATGAACCTGTCCGCTGACAATACAAATCCTAGTGAGTGTGGAGTAGCAATAGCTGGTGAGATGACTAAGACTTCATTGCTGACATGCTACTGAACAACAACTCCAAGGAGTGTCAGACAAAACCAGAAGACCTGAAAAAGAAAAAAAACCATGTCAAGTGAAGTCAAGATCCAATTATGCAAAGAGATTAAACTTAAAAACTGGCTTCTCAGAAGACAACAACAAGAAGATAAAAATTTTACCTGAGCAGTAGAGTAACAGCTAGCAGAAACCACAAGGAGATGTGAAAGTAAGAATGGGAAAGATATCTGCGGTATTCACTCAGACTCCCAGAGGCACAAGGAGAAAAGAGTGTGCAGAAGAAACCTTTTAGAAGAATTTTTTTCCAGGACGGATAGATACCTGACCTCATCTTCAGAACAGGCAGATTCAGTGGTTAAGGAAAAAGCAAAGCTAAAGAGACAAGTTCCCACACTGAGCACAACATCCTTTATGAGGAGACGCTCTCTCTCCACTTTTGATAATGCAGACTTCCCTAGGCACAGCTCATTGCCTCAACTTGTTACAGTGTCACCTTCTCAGGAGTTCTTGGAAAAAGAAAGGCTGGATGTTTGCATGTCTGCTTACAGTACATGCACCCTACCCAGATTTTTCTTTCGGAGATAAAAATAGCCGTATGTCATGGGTTTGAGTCTGGTGGGGTTTTTGTAAAGAGCAGGGGTAGTCTCATGCGAAACTTCGAGAGCCTCCCCCACCTGCAGGTAGAGTGGGACCTGCCTGTGGCCAGGGCCATGCCAGTCAGCGCCTCTGCCATCAAGGCGTTTCAGAGGCGACCCTACTGTTCTTCCTCTCTCGTTTGGTTTCGTCTTCTCTTGAGCTGTCCTGTCTTTAATGTTGGGGAGTTGTTTCTCTTTGGAAGAGAGGGAGGTGAAAGGAGAACCAAGGGGCATCACTCTGAGAAGAGTCCCAGAGGAGAAGGAGAGGGAGAAGGCTGCTGGAGCAGGACCTTTCCCTGCAGCCCACGGTGGCTGGGGGATTGCCTGTCAGCTGAGGGACTGATGGCAGTGAGAATGTCCAGGATGTGTCAGAACAGGCAGAGCCCCGAGGCCGAGCATCAGCAGGGGACATGCCCGAAGCAATCTGTGACCCTGAGGGACTCACAAGGAGGAAGAGGATTGCCTCCTGTGAGGTGGACACCACATGACAGGAAGGAGAGACTGTAAGGAGCTCTCTTTCTCCAGGGAAGATGCCAAGGACAATGAGTAATGGTCAGGTGGATCAAATGCCCGACACCCTGCCACCCTTGCACTGATGAGGGGGAGGAGGTAGCTGGGGAGATGGGAGATGGGAGGGGTGGTGGGGAGAAAAGTGTGTTTAGGATCGAGTCATATTTATTGATGTATTCTTCTTGCTATCCTACTACGTAAATGGTGGAGGTGAATTAAATCTATGTTTTTCCCCCCAGGTTGCTCTGTTTCTTTACCCACCATCTTAAATGGTAGATTATTACCCTCCATATCCTCAATCACAAAACCTTGAGCCCTTTTTAGTTGAATGATCTCCCTCCACATCACTGTGGAGATGGGAGTCGAGGGAAAATTGAGCTGGAGAGAGCATGGCTCTTTGTACCAGTTGGCCTAAACCACAACACCATACTAAAATTTCCAGCCTTTCTGGCCAGGTGATGAGAGACAACTTTTATGCCATGGCTGTGACCTGTGATCACACTTATTTTATGTGATTAACACATCAAGTAGCTCCCTGAAGGCTGTAAACTGTGCAAGCTCAACTTGACTGCACTTGCACATGTGCAGAACTAAGTTCCTGAACACTTTGAAAGACCTCTGGAAAAAGCTAAGGCCAGACCACCACCAGAGAAACACACACAAATTACTCTTTGTTGTCTTCTTTTTCTCCATGCACCTGACAGCAGGCTGGATATATTTATCTCATGGCAGCAGAACACTCCATGTGGCTACCTTTGCAGGTAGCCACCTTTGCAGGTAGCCTCCTTATTTACATGGCAGACTAATTTTCTGATTAGAAAATATTACCACGTTCAAATGAGACGTAAACTGCAGATTTTGTTAGTTGACTGTGTTGTTTGCATTATTCCATTAGAAACAATAGGAGTCTGCTGCCTCTCTTGGAGAATGCTCTCATAAACACACTTCTGTGATTTCTTCACCACAAGTGACTGGCAGGTGAGCTACCATACCTTCATAGTGTTTCTTCAGCCTCTCCTTCAGTGCCTTGCAGCCAGTTAGGCAACAGAGCGCTATTGGTGTTGATGTATTCCTTTTGCATCCATCCCAATCCTTTTGCAAGGTGGCATAGATATGAAGGGGGAAGGGGATAAAACCAAATCTACCAAAGAGACTAAATCTGAAGATGGTCCCTGGAATGGCATGGCAATGCCAGGGGTGAAAC
>NW_009734874.1:0-770 GCF_000703405.1 Apaloderma vittatum | reverse complement strand
TACATCTTCATGCACTACACTGAGAAGATTGTCTTTCCTGATGGAAATGATGTTAGAGATGCCAGCTCTGTGCCAGGGGTGCCCATGGGCTGTCCCTGAATGTGGTAACATCACGGCCACACCACAGGAAGGGGACCAAGCTGCCAGATCTCTCAGGCCTTACCCCAGCACAGGGGATAAGGAGGAGAGGGGGGAGTGGAGCGAGTAGCTCTGGAGACACCAAGCGCTGGTGCTCCCTGGCCATACTGCTGTGTTGGGACTCATCTCTCCTACACTTCTGCAAACAAGATGAGTCGGAAAATAAAAAGCAGACGCTGAATTAGACAGGGCCTGAAAACATTATCAAATGTAAGAAAACATCAGCAACAACAAAAATAAGAGTAGACAGGCTAGGGATGCAGGGAGTTACACTGTAAATTGTGTGTAAAAGAAAAACAGCAGCTTATCGCTTTTGAAAACATCCACTTATAATTTTCCTGAAGGCATCCTTTAGATCCTGGTTTCTCAGGCTGTAGATGAGGGGGTTCACTGCTGGAGGCACCACCGAGTACAGAACTGAAACCACCAGGTCCCGTTCCAGGTCCAGGGATGGGGAGGAGAAGGAGGGGGGCTTCAGATGAGCAAATATGACAGTACTGACAAAGAGGGAGACCACGGACAGGTGAGGGAGGCACATGGAGAAGGCTTTGTGCCATCCCTGCTCTGAGGGGATCCTCAGCACAGCCCTGAGGACGTTAATATAGGACACCATCATGAAGACAAAACACCCA
>NW_009734873.1:0-4405 GCF_000703405.1 Apaloderma vittatum | reverse complement strand
ACTGAGACACCCCTTTGTCTCCCAGGGACCCGCCCGTGGGGACCAAGGCCCCCCATAGGACCCTTCATCCCTGTGACTACCCCCCATAGGGATCCCTATAGCACTGGGACCCCCACAGGGTGTTCCCCACGTTTTGACGGGGCAGGCGCACCTCAGTTTCCCCCGACCTTTCCCGCTTCGTGATGCCCGGGGCAGGCAGGGCTCTGCTTGGCTCAGTATCTAAACCCCCTCCCTAAAGCCCCCAACGGCTAAAACCCCAGCAAGCTCTTATAACAACGAGAAGCCTCAGAGCAGAAGGAGCAGATGCTGAGGCTCTTATATCCCAGGGCACGCCCCATCCTTCCCACAGTGCCCCCCAAAAGGTGCGGAGCAAACCTCCGGGAGACATAAAAGGGGCCGGAGGAGTAACCTCCCCCTTTAGTCCTTGTCTTCACTCTGAGGGGAGAGACTGGGCTGGATGGAGAGAGATGCTGTGAGAGACAGCAACAGCAGCTTTTCTGCTACAGATGGATCCACTACAACAGCTACGTGACCAGGGAGGAGATTAAAGTCTATTTTTTTCTAGTATATAGGTAGAAGATAAAAATTCGTCTTAGTGACTTCCATAGGTCAGTACTTCATCAAATCCAGTATCAATCAACGACAAACTTTAGTTTGACACATGTAAGCTCTGTAGTGGGAGTAAACACAAACAAAAAAAAAGGTAATGAGTCTGGCAAGATGCTCACACGGCCAAACTCTGTGGATAAAGGGTCAGCAGGGATTCACACGGCCAGATCGGAATCAAATATAATTTACTGAAGCAACAGCTATGCAAATTCATTTTGATTGCCGGAGATATTGACTGTCTGCAAAGCACGTGCAAAAGTTACAGATGTGTTAGATGACGAGCAGCAGATTTCGTAAGCATCCATGGGCAGCGCTTGGTGAGAC
Source organism: Apaloderma vittatum (assembly GCF_000703405.1). NCBI lineage: Eukaryota > Metazoa > Chordata > Aves > Trogoniformes > Trogonidae > Apaloderma > Apaloderma vittatum. The sequence goes on along the minus strand of NW_009734873.1, from coordinate 3,472 downwards.
CGAGTGTTCAGACCTTGGCCAAAGGCTTCCCGATGCCGGGCAAGCAAGGCTCGGCCCGTCGAGTGATCCCGAGAGTCAGAGGTCATCTATGCTGGTGTCTTCCCTGATGATGGTGGTATCTTCCTCCTCTCTTGGGCCATTTTTGTTACCTTTCAGGTGGACTCTGAGTGACTCTAGGCTTGCATATCTTTATTTGATTGGTGTAAACTTCCCTCACTTCGCGTTTAGAAGTATAAACTGGAAAAACTCATTGTGTGAACTCAGTGAGGGGTGATCGCACCTTGGAGGTGGGTAGCTTTTGGGATGGAGGTGTGTTTTGGTATTATAATGAGATTATAATCAGCGTATGTAAGAGACTGTGCTGATGTTTGTCTTAACATTGCCGAAGAGAAACTACCACAGCCACCACAACGGAAGCGACTGCCAGACTAAAGGTTTCCTGTCGTTGTGCACAGAACAAACTCTGAGAAACTTGGGGAATTCTGAGAAATCTAACCCAGCCTCCACACATGCTCTCAGACCCGGAGTCTACTTTTTGAGACCCCAACAGTGATGGTGTTGGGCATGCGTACCACCACTGGTGAGAGGTGAAGTTAAGCTAATCAGCTCTTGGAATATGGAATAAGTTGGGATGATAAAAGGTGGAAAAGGTGGTCTACTGTCATTGGCCCTTCCCTGGGTCAGCCTTTTCATCTCTGTTCCCTTCGTTTGGACTCCTCTCTGGCTCACCCTTGGCTCTTTCACTTTCATCACTCCTTGGACGCGAATTGGACTGTTGGAGTCTTTCAGTTTTGTGGTGGTAACTTCTACTGCTTTTCCCTCTCTCTCTCCTTTCTCTCTCTTCTTCTCTTTCTCTTTATCTCTTCCCTCCACCCTTTTCCTCCCTTTTCGCACTCGTGCACTAGTTGTTAGACAAAAAAAGCTCTTGGGGACTTGACTCCGTTTTGAGTCTTAATTCTGTTCCCGGGTATACAAGCAGAACCTTTCGTACTGGTCCCAAACCGGTTTGTGACATCTTTTGGTGTCAGAAGTGGGATATCCGGAGAAACAGGAAAGTGCCTGATTGCTTTATTCAGGAGGCTGGTGTGTGCGTGTGCCTGAGACGTACACCAGTGTGAAGCGAGTGTGGAGTCCGGATCTGCGGTTCTGTTTGTCTGCGAGGAAAACAGCCGGAGAAGGACGAAGTGACAGAACTGAGTGAAAGAAACTTTTTAATTTGTGTCCTCCTGAATGACATGTGGGGAAATTGTGGTTTTCGTGTGTGACCTCTCGGGACGCAATATCCCCTCTTTGGTGTAACTGAGTAACTCTGAAGTTGTGTCCTTCTGAGAGTGACAGGGGAGAATTGTGGTTATTTAAGCGTGACCCTCTCAGACTGAAATATCCCCTCTTTGGTGAAATGGGTGCTCAAGTATCCACTGACATTCATGATTATTTTTCAGTGAAAGTATTGAGTGATGATTTAAATAAACCTGATGAGTTTTTGGAAGTTTATCATGCTCGCCCGTCTCCCCAAGGGTGAGAATGGGCGAAGAATCATTGGTTCCAAGCACAGACTACAGTTGATAGGATCAAAGTGTTGCAAAAAGAGGCCAGACTTAAGCCTGGAAAGGGAAAAGCCATAATTTGTGAGGCGGGCGACGATGACCACCCCCAAGTTGTTACTAAAGAAATTCCATTTACAGCGACTGAATTAGCTAAATGAAAGAAGAATTTTGCAAGGTCTCCAGAGAAATCAGAAACAGAGTATGTTTGGAGAGTGTCGTTGTCACGAGGAGATGGGATTTTGTTGTCAGAGAAGGAAGCAGAAGGATACTGGGGTCCAGGTGTGTTTCTAACTACCGGCAACCGTCGAGCCCCATGTTCATTGATGCAGAGGGCAGTGTATTGGGCTGGTGGGTTGAACCTTTTGGCGAGGAGAGACCCCCTAGCCATACCTGGTACAGCAGATCAGTTGGTAGAAAGTGTGCAAAAGGCTGCTTGTTTACAGATGATGTATGAGAGAGAACTAAAACCCACTCAGGGCTCTCCAGCGATGATGCCTGTGGATCCAGAACGGATGACTCCTCTAATCCAAGGACTTCCCGATTCTTTGAAACCCATTGGGATCCAGCTGCAGGGGAAGATGCAAAGTATCCCTGTGGTGGATAGAGTTACAGCTGCTTTAGAGGGAGTGATAACCCCCGATCAACAGAAGTTGGATGGAAAAGTCTGGACATGGGGAGAAGTAGCCCAAGAACTAATTAACTGTGGGAGGAAATATGGTCCTGTGAGTGAGTTCAAGCAGAAACGAGAAGGCGGGACTGTACGTGCTGTAATAAAAGATGGGCTAGGGTCAGTGTTTGTCAAAAAAAATCAGAATTCAAGATCTCCCTGATTAAGCCATCCTGGAAGGGAGAGAGCCCTGACTTGCTTGCAATTGTGGAAACTAGGACTCCAGAAGGGTATCCCCCGGAGTGTAATGGACGGACTCCCAACCCCAAACTTGGAAAATCTTGTAGAACAATGGCCAGAGATGAAAGTCAGTTCGGAACCAACACCTAGCGCCCTGCCACTGGTAGATCTTGGCGAGAAACTCAATGAAGAGATGCTGACGGGAAACTAGACCCTCCGTTCCCCGTGGGTGAGGGGGGAAACGGAGGACGGATGTTTGTTAGACGACTCACCACAAATGCAAAAGGAGATTTGTTGATCACTGCAGCCGTGGGGCCTCGTAAAACACCTGTTACCTTTTGAGTCGATACGGGGGCACAAATCATGGAATCATAGAATCCTAGAATGGCCTAGGCTGGAAGGGACCTTAGAGATCATTTAATCCAACCTCCCTGTCGTGAGCAGGGACGCCACCTCTCAACTAGACCAGGCAACATGTGGGGACCGAGCGGGAATTGAACCCGCGACCTCAGTGTTGTTATTGTTGTCAGCACTGCGCTCAACCCACTGAGCTAACCGGCCCCCTAAATCTCTGCTCTGACTTGGACTGAGGCAAAACGATGCGGCATCTCAGCTTCAGCTAAGGATGTAATTATCTTAGATGCTCTGGGGAGAACCCAGTCGGTGTCCACGGTTTTAGTGACATTATGGTTGCCCGGGGAAGAAGACCCAGTTAACACTAAAATTGCAGTTGCCCCTTGGCCAGCTAATCTTTTGGGAATGGACATATTGAAAGGCAGGCAGTGGTACGATACTCAGGGAAACTCACGGCCTTCTGGCGTTTCGCAGGTGGAGGTGCGTCTGTGGCAAGTGGCGCCTGTCCTTCCCACTTCCAAGATGACTGAAGGTGGCCAGTGGCCTCCAGCGGAGTCCCGTGGGGCCCGCTGCAGACCACTGGGGAGTGCTGGAGACCACCGCCGAGCGATGCTGGACACTGCCAAAGACCATGGGACATCGTCAAACACCGCCGCAGCCTGCTGCCCTCCCCTGGAGCACCACTGAGGTTACTGGGGCCTTAATGTGGCACTTTTTTAGCCCC
>NW_009734872.1:318-23119 GCF_000703405.1 Apaloderma vittatum | reverse complement strand
TACTCCTGGCTCCCTCTCGTGGGCCTCCTCAAAAAAGGCACAACTTCGGCAACTCCGTGGCTTCTGCCCCCTGTCCCGTTTCTCCGCAGTCCTTCAGCCCAGGGAGCTCCCGGGGTGGGTAGGAAATGAACCTGTAGCCTGGGCTGCGATACCCGACCAGGTGCTTTGTTCTAGTTGTATGGTTAAATAACAGTAATTCGAGTTTTCCAGGGTGTGCTCAGCTTCACAGCTAGGCTTGTGCCCACCTGTGGGGAGTTGCTCATTTAATAGTCTGGCTTTCATGACTTGTCACTGGTTTTCAGGACAGATGTGCTTCCTCCCAAGCCAAAAAGACTGTCGATAGCTGTCATTCCTCTGCCCCTTCCTTCTCTCTCTCAAGCTGAAGTCTGCAGTAGCCCTGTCCTTGGCAGTGGTGCTGCATTTCCTTCCCCTACTGCTTCCCTCTGTCCCATAGGCTTGGGCCTATCTCTGTAGCATCCTCTATCTACCCCATAACCTGTCTTAAATCTTCATCTAAGTCTTCAGCTTTCATCCCTTTTTTCTTCTCTCTATGCTGTTGTCTGCCAGGACACTGTCACCACTGCTGTCTGCCTCTGTTGCCTGATCCCTTCCTTTCACCCTCATGGCCCCAAATCACCTGAAAATGTGCTTGTCCTCCTTCATTCCTTCCTTTCATTCCTTCTGTTCTTATATTTTCATGTTTCAGCCCCAGCTGTATCCCTTATTCCAGCCCTAATTCATTCTGAGAGGGAAACAGAGTGAGAAGCCATGCCACTGAAACCTGCACTTGGGACACAGGGCTGACGCGAGGCTCAGGACATGCTTGCAGCTGTGGAGCTGTGAACTAGGGTCTGCTGCTTTGCTGCATGAACTCAGGGGGGTAACTGAACCATCGTGTGCCTTTCATTCCCTCCTTCATCTATCCTCTCTATTTCAAACTTAAGCTACCTAGTGCAGGACAATTTCTTATTCTCTTGTGGCAAGGTGTCAAGTTCAAAGAGGTCCTATTTTCTATGCGAATCTAAGACCTGATAACAACACAAATAATAACAGCAGCATACAGAGATTGTAAAATAAACCTTTGGCAAATGGATATATGGTAAGTGAAGTGATGCTTGCTAGACTTTTACGCATTAAACACCCTTGAGCATGCAGCTGGCTCCAGGACAATTTATTTCAGTTCCACTTCATTTTCCACTTGTGAGGCACTCCATAAGACAGTATGTGAAAAAGGAGATAGAAAGCATTTTGGTGTAGAACAGCCACTGAGCCATCCAATATGCTTGATGCTCCTTATTCAGAAAGATAAATCACTGAGAACAAAAAAATTTACGGAGAACAATATCATTTAGTGGTGCTTCTGGCTTGCCCTTCTCACCAGTTAGGTTTCTCTGGGCTCCTTGGTGCATTTAGCAAGGAGTGTGCCCAGCCACAGCTGGGGCTGCAGTGCCCCAGATCGATCCAAGAGCTCCTTTGCCTCACAGTACAAAGGGTGTAAATGAAGTGAATCACTATTTACACAAGAATCACTATTTACACGTCATTTGCTCAGAAAATTTAGCAAGAATTGCTTATGTCAGAATGTTTGAAGTCTTTGAAAAACAAAGTAAGACTCTTTCTGAATGGTATCATTCAAACTGGTGGGTTTTCCCCCGTCAATATGGAACTTGACTATTACCTAGCAAGATATTTCACAGCTGATAGAGGAAATTGGTTTTCCTTTGATGGTTTTGGTGTCTCTTCAGTCTGGTCATCCAGATCCCCTCCAAGACAAGGGGGAGAGTGCAAACTCTTTCCTCTCATCTCTCATGAGATGCCATCATGAGACGGGAAAGAGGAGCCTGCTCCTACTGTCACTGCTGTCAGCATGGGACTTGTTTTCAGCGATGATGACATGGGTCTCAACTCAGAGCTGGCTTCGTCAGGGGGATCCAGGCAACTGGCTTAAAGCACCAACTTGCTGCCCACCAAGTCCAGCCACCAGATCCCTACCACAGTCTGTAGACACCAGGTTTGACCCTTGGCAGAGCATACACGCTGAGGCATAGCCCCTTGCAAGGCCAGGAGCTGGCAAACCCCTTTTCTTACCCTCACTCCGCTGCTCACTCACTGCTATCGCAGAGCCCTGGGCCACTCTGAGCACAGGGGACAGCATGTGACATTTGTTTGCCGGTGTTCACCAGAGAGAGTGGTCATGTTGCTGCTGTCTCCATTCTGGCATCCTGCAATCCACTTTCCAATACATTCTTTCATCAGAGGGATAAATGCTGGCCAGTGGCTTGGCCACTTGGTGCATTTCAAGTTGGGAATGTGCAGCTAAAAGAAACAGCATGTGCTCTAGCAGGAACTATTTATTGCCAATAGCAGCAGTGAGGGGCTGGGTGTTGACGTCCTCCTTGGAGAAAGACCATGGCCAGAGCTGGGCTTGCTTTTTGATTCCTTTGCTGTTGGATGCATTTTTATTTCAGAGGGCCATATACTCTCTTGATGTATAGTAGAAATGAATGAAGACATAGTACTTACCCCAACATCAGTCTCTTTGAATTCAGATGTTTGATCAACATATAAAGAGGCAGAGAGCAGAGGAAAGAGGGGAGATTGCAGGATCATAAGGGGCCTGAGGAAGCCTTGGCATCTTTGTGCTGTTTCCCTCAGTGTGGGAAGTCTAGAGATTTTGCTTCTGCACATCAAAGTCAAAGGTGAAGGCAACTAAACAGTTTATTACTTCTCATTTGGATGGTAAGAGTTTACTCATTGCTCACCAGGCATTTCCAGTCCCAAGCAGAGACAATTGCTTACTTTTATTCACCACTGTAGCACTGTTCCTGTTTCAAAGGCAGGTTATTATTTTTTTTCCTAGTTATTTCTTAATTTAATGTTATACAAAATGGCTGAACAAAGTCCTCTCTAGCCTGTGCCCAGGAGAGGCACCAGCTTACTCTTTCCTCGCCCCGCAGCTTTGGGACTTTGTTGATCATCATGCCCAGAGCTCTGTGCTGAGCCCTCCTTGGTAGTCCCTCTGAGCCTGCTGGGTGTGCACAACACCCACCCTCCATGCCCCTTGGTGAGCTCCTTGGTGGGTCATACAGGGCGAGGTGGCCACCCTCAAGGATGATCCCCTCCTCCCCCAGTGTCTTCATGCCAAAGGATGGGACAGGGGACTTCAATATGTCCCCTCTACCAAGCAGAGTGCAGCAGCAAATCCAGACCGTTTGCTGCTGGTGGTTAAACTCCTCTCCTCACCTGTTAGAAAATTTTGGGGGTGACTTAAGATAAATCACCACAGTCAGCAGGTTAATTTGGGGAGGGCTTTCTAGCAGCTGCTGAAGGGGGGAAGCAGAAGCACAACACCAAACGGCAGAAGGCCACAAACCAGACATCATTATTGCTGACACTGGGGAAGCAAAGTGGCCAAGTGGGGACACAGCAGGGTGCATGATTTCAAGGTGGAGCCTGGGGTCTGGCTGGAGGAAGGCTTCTGAGCTGAGAGGCAAAATGTCACGGTCTTGGTGTTACAGCAATCTTATGATGCAGCACAAAAGTTACATTTCCTTCATTTTTACACTTACTTTTTATTAATAATTTGCAAATGGAAAGTAGGGAAACTGTTTCAACCTGCTTCTTTGGTGGCAAGCTGCAAAGCTGGAGTGCTGAATCTTTAAATTCAGGGCTCCTTAGAAGAGCTGTGTGGTGGCTGCGAGCTGGGTGCCCTGCTCATCCCCACGCCCAGGCTTGTTCTCACACGTCCGCTTGCACAAAACCAGGAGTGGCACAGTGGCTTTGTCTGCAGCAATCCTGAGTGCTGGAAACTAGCTAACTCCCTGGAGACTTGCAGGCTACTGACCTAAGAGAGCATTTGCAGTTAGTCAGGTGGGAGAAGTCCAGCCAAAGGCAGCAATGTGGCATCTTATCAGAATCATAGAATCATTAATGTTGGAAAAGACCTCTAGGATCATCTAGTCCAACCATCAACCCAGCATTGCTCAATTCATTCATCTTATTTGTTCACTGTTACAGAGAGAGAAACATCTTGGAAAGACCTAACACCTGACAGGTGGGAAGTGGCCAGAAGCCTTGCTGGCACAGTTATGGTTTCCTACTGCGGTCACAGCGTGGGGATGTGGTTTCAACACCCATCACGGTTAGAGGGCACGGTTACGGTTTCCTGCTGCGGTGAGCAGGGTCTGCAGCAGACAAGGGGAATCCTGTCCCACTTTGACTTGCGTGGAGCAAGGCACTGTAAAGGCCACTGGGTTTGGATTTAAGAGTGGGGAAAGTAGCCCTTTGGAAAGAGGGATGGATGATGGATAAATACTATCACAAGTTCCTGTCCCCTCCCTTGGCTTCTGCTGGGGTGATTTATGAGCTGGTTTATGAAGACAGACATGCAGTAGCCATTGTCCATTCCTCTCTGCGATGCAACACAGGCTGCAGCTGGCACTAGTTGGAGGTTGGGAAGTGCTGCTGTGCAGCCCCCACGGCTGGGAACAGACAGGCCCACGACTCCTGACCCTGGAGAAAACCACCCTGGAGTCCCCCTCTGGGATCAGAGTGGTCACAGCAGTCACATCCTGGCCTCTAACAGGCAGTCAAGGCTTGAAAAATTGTATTCATAAGGCAGCTGCAATATTCAAGGGGTCGTAGCTGCAAGGATGCTCTTTTATAAATCAAGTGCATCTACTGGCTACATCTTCCTAATCAGAGTTTGAAGGGAAAAAAATTGCTTTTTGTCTGGAATTAATGTTTGGGGGTTTGCTTTATGGTTCCAAGTCAGCATATTTAAATGCTTTGCAAAAGAGCAATGGAAAAGAAAAAGCTCTGCAAACTGGCCATGCATATTAAAAGCCTCATCCTCCAGCAGACTAAAGCCAAGTAATAATCCACTCCGATCTCTCTTATTTTAAGCTCGTCTTTAAAACAAAATGTGGAAAACCATCAGAATACTCAGAGTTCATTAGACTGGACTCGGAGTCCAGTACCACTGACTGAAGAAGTTGCAACCTGCAAACTTTCCCGAGGAACTACGTGGGACTAATTTGAATATCCGCATCCTTTTGCTGCCATGCAGGGCTGCGTGTTGGGACTGCAGCCCACTTAGACCAAGGACAGTTTGAAAGATCAGCTCAGCAGCATTTCGTTCTTCTCTTGCATTGCCATAATAAACATGGTAATTACAATCAGCATTATCACTCTAGCTATTTATTATGGTTATTTGATTTATGATGATAATTGGCATTATCACATGAGAGCCTCTCTCTATTCCAAGTGACTGCATTGGATCAGGAAGATATATTGGCAGTCAAGCCTCCCATTTTAATGGACTCCCTCATTTAACAATGGCAGTGCTGGTCCAGTCTGCATGCAGAGCAGAGGCCTGCCAGCTGAGGATGTCTGCAATTTGCTCAGTGGCTCATCTCCTCACTTGACTTATTCCAGTAAATTAATTTCCACTGGGAAACCAAGGAACAGGTATGCTCCTACCTGACACTGCCGCAGTTGCAATTACACGACTGGAGAGACACGCCAAAATCCCGACAAAAACTAGGGAGTTTCCCAGGACAGATACAGTCCACATGCAGGGGACAGCTTGAGAAACAGAGATTTCTTTGGGCTGGCTGTGTGCAGGGCTGAACGGAGGGAGGGGAGAGATGCTCGTGCCTGTTGGCCCCGGGCTCAGAGGCTTGGGGCTGCAGAGACAAGGGTAGCTGAGGTAAGGTACCACCGGCCGCCTCTCTGGCCTCGTTTATTCAAAAAGACAGCTGATGACAGAACTGCGAGGAACAATTGTCTGCGACTTTATCACTGGTTTCCATGGAAAACACCGTGTTGCAGGGGAGCGTGAATACGAGGCAGGAAAGAGCTGAAGAATCAGAGAAGGTGGGTAACAGGGCTGCTGTCACCGAGCCAGGGCAGCTGGGAAAAGGCTGGTCATGGACGGTGTCTTGCTGGTGGCCTTTCTCCATGGTCAACTTGCATGTACAGGCTGCGCCGTTGCTGTGGACAGACGGGGTTTCCAGTAGGCTACAGTGGCAAGATCACAGGTTATTTTTATAAATCCTCACCCTTGCAAAGGCCTCTCCCCCAAATCACCCTTTGAGGCCTTCTTGGGCTCCCACTACCCCCTTTCAGACAGACCCCCCAAGCCCACTGTTCCCCCTTGGAACTCCGGCGTGGCTCAGATCCCGTGTCACTAGAGGGCACTCAGGTTATTTTTTTCCACCAAGCCTTTGGTATTAATATTCATAACATGCACCCTGCTCTTGAGGCAGGTTGGCAATATTCTCTTACGGGAGCAGAGAAATTTTTTTCCAGCTCGTTTGCAGGGAGCGGGAGCGATCACAAAGGCAGTGCCTGTTTTCGGAGGGGATGCCGCAGGGGCTGGTGGCAGCGTCAGAAATTGTGAGAGCACGGCTTGTGTTGTGCCTACTGTACATGGGACCCCTTCTTGCTGTGCCTCGACATGGTCCAGGAGAAAGGCATGTGTCCTGGCCCCCACAGGGCTTTCAATAAAGTGATAATTGCAGCAAACTCCCAGCCTCCTGGGGCTTCAAAAAATATAAGAGTACTGACACATCTGAAGCTTGACACCTGGTGAAGTATGAACTAGCAGTGCGGGTTTTTGTTTACTGCCTCTGAAGCAGATAACTAACGCAGCAGTGAAGGAGTGTACTTCTGCAGAGACCTGGAAAAGATCCTTTAGAAAAAGAAGATGTGTCTGATGAACTGCCTGGATCGAGGGGCTGCACTGCAGCCCTCAATTAGAGGGTTTTTTCCACTATTTTGACCTGATGCTCAGGCTCCTGGAGTCCAGTACCAGCTCTGGTGTCCCTACTGGAGCAGAAGGTCCAGACACTGCCCATATAGCATCCCAAGCCAGAGCAGCAGCACTGCCCTTGGCACAGGCACCGTGGGCCAATCTCCTTGGCTCGGCACCACACACACACACCAGCAGACCAGGTACCATTGGCACATCCTCCAGGAGCAGCCAGCAGCTGGCAGTGGGGAACAAAGGGAAGCGACCTGTGGCAGATTCCCTGATGCTTTCTCCACCAACGGCGTGGGTTGAGGCCTTCACCTTCTCATGGGACACTGGAGCTGGCATGCTGCAGTCACAGGAGGGTCAGTCTCACCACGACCCTCGAATCTTCATTAGCATCAAAGTGCGTGTCTCTCTCCTCTGATGGAGCACATTTTCCTCTCACAAACCATGTCTCATTAGCAGTAATGCTTTCTAAGCTGTAACCGGTATTCAAATCAAAGTAGAGTATTTTCCCTTATTTATTGCCACTTTATTTGCACTGGAGTAGCAGCTAGAAGCTCTGATTGGGACCCCCTTGTGCAAGACATAACGAAAAGATGGTCCCTGCCCCAAAGAGCTTCCGGTTTAATTATAGAACAAGCAACAACAGATGGATGCCCCATACAGACAGGGAGGAGCACAAGGTAACAGGGAGACAATTATGATTAGCTTAATAAGCCGTGGTCACAGTACAACAGCTGCCTGCCATTGTCTCTAATTGTCACTCCAATCACTATGATATAATTCACTGAGCTTAATCACAAAATATTCTCCATAACCCAGGGGGAGAAAACCCAGATATTTTCCTGTTCCTTGTGCCTCACCTCTCTATGCAATCATCCCACCAAGCCCAGGGACACAGGATGCCGTGCCTCTGGCAGTGGTGCTTCTGCAGGTGTCTTGCTGTGATGTGACAGTGAATTCTGCCCCCTCTGCTCCTGTCCCTACCTGGTCTCACCGTGAGACGGATGGAGGAGCTACACATAACTGTGCTAGCAGGAGTGCAGGGACACAGCACTCAGCCCCACGCAGGAGTAAGCAGCTGGAGGAGGTCTTGCTGCTGGAGGGGCTGCACTGTTCAACCACAACTGGAGGGTTAAATCCATTTTTCTCTTTTCCTCTCTCTCTTTCTCCCCACCACAACTCAGCTACATCGTATGTGCTCACTCCCAGCATCTCTCACGTGCTCTGATACTGTGAATGTTGTGGTATAAGTCCAAATTGCTGACCCTTTTGTGGTCAAAGCAACTATCATGCTTTTAAGTGGTATTTAATTCAAAGCTGCTCCCAGATGTAGCTTTCCTGACTAGATATTTTCTACATATTTCTGGTTTTTTTTCCTATGCATTTCTCTATGTACTTCCAGGTTGTGACTAGTCAGATGAATGTTTCAAGTATTTCTGAGCATCTGTTGAGACTGGCTTTCCTGTGTCACACACACATGTATGCAAGCATGCTTGGAGGAAGCGGTATTCCTCCATGCCCACAGAGAAGGAGAAACAGAGGGCACATCTGGCCATCCAGATTGAATTTCTGCTCTGATTGAGCCCCAGAGGAGCCTTTCTCTCTCCAGCAAGCAGAGACCGTCTCAGGAGACTGAGGCTGCAGCTTGAGCTTAAGCCCAGAGGCCACCAGGCAGAGTTGCCCTGAACACCTCCATTTCTACAGCCACCAGCTGTTGTCTGTTTCCATATGCAGGTACGTGACCTTGTGGGGTGAATTGGCTGTGGGATGACTCAGAACATCCCATCTCCCTTCTCCACAGATGTCCATGTTACCTCAGACCAGAAAAAAATGAACTCCTGGCTCCTGAGTTAACGCCCTGGCTCTCAAGGATCGACACTGGTGTGAAGTCATGAGCTCCTTTGCCATGCCAGCTCTTTGAAGCACCTCCTGTAAGGAGCAGAGCTGTGAGCACTGCCCTTGCTGGCTGCAGCAGCCACTGTGTTACAGGCACCACCCTCTCCTCCCTTCCAGAGGCTTGTATTGGCTTTGCTTTCCTTTTCCACTCTCCTCAAGCTCAAATAAAAGATACCTCCGTAGAAAACACGGGGTGGGGAAGGAGGATGCACTAGTTTACCCCAGCGAGGACACGGCTTACAGCTCTCCAGGGCTCAGGTTGCTCCCTGCAGCGCCAAATTTGCTTTTGCAGTACGGCAAGTGACAGCCAGCAATGAGGAGATGCAGGGCTGGCATCTCCTGCTTATGCCCAGAGAAGCTTCTCCAAAGCAGGACCAGAAGGTTCCCTCAGCCACCACAGCCCACAGGGAAGCAGGAGAGGCTCTGGCAGCTCAGCTAGTCCAGGCTCAGCCAGGCAAGCAGTGGGCTCGGTGTCATGATGTGCCAGCCACGCACACCAGCAGTGTTAGCTGTCGGCACTGTGCCACGTGGCACGCTGCACCAGCATCCTGGAGAGAAGGGGGTTGCTGGTTTACTGGCTGTAATGGAGCCCAGACAGCTTTGAATGAACTAAGCACTCACACCAAGCTGAAGGACAAGCCCACGTGCAATGCGTGCCTGCCAAGCGCCACGGGTGGCTGCCGGGCTGGCCTGGCTGTGTCCTGCATGTGAAAGCCATTGCAGGGCACTTCATTTGCTTTGTAGTGTCCTAAAAGCAAAAATGAAGTTGCTTTTGCCTTCTAGCTCAGATCACTCCATGTCCTTGGATACTCACATCAGGTCAAGTATGAATTAATTGTACTTGCTGCTTTCCTAGATATATTGCTTGTCTTGGAACAGTAAACTGCCAGGTTTATTAACAAGCTGAAGAAGATCTCTGGGTTTTGTTTTGTTTTTTTTTCCTAAGCATTAATAACTCTTTATTTATTCCGCTATCACAATAAAAAATAAAATTTTTATGGCAGCTGCTGCTGAATCATTGCAAAGTGGAAAAACTCCTTCGGTAAAAATTAGCCCATCACACATTTGTTCACTGGGTTATATGGGGTTGCATTACTTTTTACCTGGTAACTATCGCCACGACAGGTACAAGCAAGATACAAGATAAAGGGCAAAGGTAATCTTAAAATGAAACCTTTTGTGTTGAAAAGTGACAACTATATTGCAATCAATCTGCTGCTACTGTTCTCCTTCTGCTCATATAAGTCAGGGAAAAGGAGGGTGCCACAGGATCTAGCAATGTGCTTGCTGCAGCCTAGGCTGCCGAATGAGGTATCTCGGGGCCTTAAAGACCGTGACAGTTGGAAATGATTTGCCAGCACATATTTTGCACCATATGTCCCAGCAGTTGAAGTACCTATAAAGCGTGCTTAAGCAACAATATGCTGCCAGGACGAAGGCTGGTGTTCCTCAGCCTTTCAGGAGCTCTGCTGAGGGGAAAGATTACAGGAGCTGCCCAAATCAGTTGGTTTTTTCCCATCTTGGGAATGCAGAACTGATTGAACTTGCCAGGCAGCCCAGCAAAAAGGTGAAAGACATCAGAGGCAATTAAAGGCAAGTCTGTGTAGAATTCGCAGAGTTCCAAAATACTTGAACCAATCTGGTCAGAGCGAGACAATACTCCCAAAAGAAAAGTGCAGTCTAATACGCGTGGGCAGAACCCAACATAAAACATGTATTAAGAAGAAACTACTATCATTTCTGAAGGATGCAGTAATCTGTTTGAGACAGGTCTTGGTAAATCAGTGCTTCAGAGCCTTATTTACAATGATGAGACAGACGACGTGAAACGATGAGAAGTCTTGCATAACTAATTCACTGCAATGTTTCAAAGCTGTTAGTGGGGTGATAGCAAGAGAAAACAGAGAGGGTATTTTGTGCCAAGATTTTGAAAAAGCACTTCATAAAGAAAAAAGTTAAAGATTAATTAACTGTTGGCTGTGGTATGATAATGCAGTAAAGCATCTAGTTAGATAAGACAACTGGCTTAAAAACAGCTTATGAGGGGAGGCTAGGACATGAGCAAACCAGCAAGCACTTGATTTTAATACTTTAATTATCCGTAATGTCTTGTATTTTTAAATGACTAGGTTGGGATATGAAATATTAGTTACCAAAATTTGCAGGTTAAGACAACAGTCAGATTTAATAAGCAGGAAGGGAGCTTGTGTGTGTGCAATACAGCTCTGCTCTGAAAGGTGACTGGGAAAACTGCATACCAGAATTTTTACACGGTTTTATTTCATGTACAAGCAAATGACCATTTCATAACCACTCACTCTGTAAACTAAACTGGAGATCCTTGAACGTCAGTGGGAATATTTGTAGAGTTGTGTGCTTCTCAAAGTGAAACAGGGCATCAGGCTCTGACCCGAAGCCAATAAAGGAGAGATGGGTTTTAATGTTGATGGCTAATGTGAAACAATAAATCAGGGAGAAGTGCCAAGCTGCAAATAACACTGTCATGCAATACACTGCCAAGTATTTGGGAGTCCTAGTCAGAAAAGTTTTGAGCTCATCAGCATTGTATGTAGCTGCAATAAAACTGGGAGAAATAACGCCATCGGTGGTGGTACTGAATGCAGAATCTGCACCATATGGCGTGTGGTAGGTGCATTTTGCTGAGATTACAGCACAAAACAAAAGCAGTAGTTCCATAAATGCTGGTCTAGGACTGGATTAAATCTCACGAGCTATGGTAGGTTTCTATGCTGTTCTTCCATTTAAGGGATCTTTAAGGCACAGTAAACATATGTTTCATATAGGGGAGGCTGCTCAGGAATTCAACTGTTCTGGCTAGTGTGGTTTTGTCTGGGCAGTGTTTAAGGCTGAGTGACAAGGGTTGAGACAGAGAAGAAACTCACACATCATCCAGAAACAGACACAAGAAGATATATTAAAAACACTGCCTCAGCAGTCAGGGGAGAGCATGTGGCTTGTGTGTCCCTGCGTCTGCTCAGCCTGAGCCCAGAGAGCTGCACGTTCGGGTCAGGGCACTGGCTGAAGGGCTTCCAGGGCTGTTGGCAGCAAAACCATCTTGGATTGTCTTGAGTCCTGTGTTCAGGAAAGCCTGACTAGCTCCCTGGCACAAGGGGTTTGCCTCTGCCAGGTAGTCAAAGTTACATTTTAGAGGCCTTAAAGAGCAGTTTCTGACATTTTCACACTCATCTATTCCTCCTTTCTCCAAATTGGGCATGCAATTCAGGTCACGGTCAACTCTTCCATTATTGTTTCAAACCTCCAAGCCAATAAAAATAGCTTGTAAAGGCTTTCAGCTTATCTCCACCACCCCTTTTTTACTAATTCATTTTTACCCTCTGTGCCCTTCTGTCTCGTTGGTCTTGAGCTTCCCAAGCATCTTTGCTTTTTTTTTTTTCCAAAATTTCTGCTGCAAACAGCACAGCTGTCTGTAAAACGATCTCTTTTCACCTTTGTCCACCTCTCTGTTAAGGAGCTCATTAAAGTGCCCCTCTGCCTTTCTGCAATTGAATTCTTTAGAACTGAAAGCTCCTATTTTTGTTCTTTGTTGGACTCACTCCCACTTACTATCTTCCCTTCACTGCCACTTTTGTAAAATGCTCACATGCTGTTAGGACTTCTACTCTGCCCCATCATGTCTGGCAAGCCACAAAAGAAATATCTTTTGCTTCATCTTATCAGCTCTTTGTACCGACTTTCAGCAACATCATCCCCCTCTGAAAAAAGACTAAATTGGATTTTTGAATGCAAACAACCCGTCACACCGCGTGTTAATCTTCAGCTGTTTTTGTGTCATCTGCCCCATATTGTGTATATCTTGTAGATAGCAACATCTTTCGTAACTCTCATGCAACACTCAGTCAAAACCTCAAAGTCTTTGTAGCATTTCTACAATGTCTCTATCTAGATTTGTGTTGCTCAGAGCCTCTGGGGTATTTCTATGGCTGTTCTTCATCAGGCAGGTATTTCTGCTATTGGCATTCTTACAGTCAGAGCTCCTCAGGCGCCTGGTGTTTCGGTCGTTTCTGATTTCCTTAGCAACATGTCTTCCGCTCATATGTCTGGTCTTCCCCCTTCTGAACCCAATTTCTACCAAATTTGGCAAAAGCAGAGAAACAGCAGAGATGCTGCCTTCCTGTAAGTTCTGTGCAAATGGGTGATTTCATAGTGGGGAGCAATGCTGCCTTTGTACCCTCCCAGAGAGGAAGGCAAGATTGCTTCCAGCCCTCACCTACCAGGTCTGGCAACAAACACTGCCAGGATGCTCACGGCGCTCGGCTGAGAGCCCACGAGAGGTGGGTGGGAAACTGAAGGGGAACTGGAAATACTGTGATTAGCCAGAGGGAAATGGTAAACGCTCTGGCATGCTGCAGGATTGGAGGACAGAGGCACAGGAAGAATGGGTGGGGAAGGTGGGTACAGGGCTGGAGTGCTGGATGCAGAGCAGATCTCAGCGTGCTGCTGTAGAAATGATACAGGGGAGGAGCGGAGGAACGAGAGTTAGTGCGCAGGACACAGATCCACTGAAAAGAGGTTCCTTAGCTCTGCTGCTGATGCACCCTCTTCATCCTGGATCAATACTGACTAACTGATTGACGTGATTCACACTGACCTAATCTCCAGAGTTCTTCACAGCCGTATCTTTAAGTGTGACACAGTTGGCTGATCTCATTCCCTTGTAACTATTCATAGCCCAAGGACTCTTTTACCATGTGATTGGTTTCTTCCCCTATTTTAGCACTGTAATTCTCTTGCCCATTTCTTGTGATAAACTTGAGAAAACCAGCATGTATCAGTATAGTTATTCACGGAATGTTCCTGTTATTTCATTACTCACTTCTGCAGTGACTACTGACGAAGCAGATGCCATCCTCTTTTTTATCCTGAAACAGCAAATTTATTCACCGAGGGCTTCCAAACCTGTGACTGCTAATAATCCAGGCTCATCATAATACATGCTCACACTGCATATCTAGCTGGCTTGCTTCTGCTACAAAACAGTGGGTTTGCTCATTTTTAAAAGACAATCATTCAGCATTCTCAACTTCTGCAAGGCTGTGATAGTTCTCTGGTTGCAATGCCTTATTTTGGAGGTGGCCTGAACTGCATAAGATCAAAACATTCCACATTCCAAGTTACTTGTCTTTTTCTATCGTAAATCATTTGCACATATTATAGTCAGTGCTTTCTCACAGTGTATTTGAGTTTCTTACAAATCATGGCTTTTATAAGAGAGATGTTAAGCATATGTCCAGTCTGCACTCTAAAGGATCAAGCTTCTTAACCTGGCCACTCTCCTTCAGCTTGATGGGAGAAGGAGTCTGCAAGCAAAACTACTGGAGGCTTAGCTGTGTGCCATGGGAATACAAATGCCCTTCTGCATGGTCATACACTAACTAGAAAGGGCTATTAAAACACCATTAGAGCTCCTACTTTGCAATGAATGAGGCCCACAGTCCTGCCTCAAGGTAGTGAAAATGAAGCAAACCTTCACTTGAGCCTCAGTTCTCCTCAAGGGAAAATGCAGTAGGGCAGGAGGACGTGCAGGAAGAAAAGTACAAGCTGTAAACTTTCAAGACATCTGGGTTTAACCGGAGCTGCAGAACAGAGACTGCATGCCAACTGCATTAAAATCATAGAATCCCAGAACCACTGAGTCCAACTATAAACCTAACATCCCCAAGTCAGTTGCCAATGTCCCACAGGACAACTACTCACAGCAACATCAATAAAGCTAGAGGGGAGATGGCCAGGTTACCAACCAGTAGGAACACACCAGGTAGTTTTGGGGCAAGATACGTGGGTGGACATGACTAGAGAGGACTTGACAAGGTAGATTCATTGGTTAGCTTAGCTCACTCTTTGTTATGCTCAGAGAAGAGACTATATCATCCCTGTTGAGCAGTGTCTCAGCAGGTTCTTTAATTATGAAACTTGGCTGCAGAGGTGATATTACCTCCACTCCTGCACAAAGCCTGTTCCCCCCAGAAAAATGGCAGCTACATGAGCCAGGAATATCTCCTTGTGACAAAAAAAAAGGCCAAAGGTAGCCTGGGCTACATTAGGAGGGATGTTGCAAGACATGGTCATAGTTGAGAGAGTACAATGAAGGGCTACTAAGATGAGAAGGGACTAGAGCATCTCTTTTACGAAGAAAGGGTGAGAGAGCTCAAACTGTTCAGCCTGGAGAAGAGAAAGCTCAGGGGGGACCTTATTAATGTATATATCAATGTATCAATACCTGAAGGGAGAGTGCAAAGAGGATGGAACCAGGCTCTTTTCCATGGTGTTCAGTGACAGGACAAGAGGCAACGTGCACAAACTGAAACCTGTGAGTTTCCATCTGAACATCAAGAAATACTTTTTCACTATGAGAGTGACTGAGCACTGGCACAGGCTACCCAGGAAGGTTGTAGAGTCTCCGCCTTTGAAAATATTCTCTTATCCCTGGAGATATTGACCACGGTCCTTGGCAATCAGCTACAGGTGGACCAGCTTAAACAGGGGGATTAGATCACATGACCTCCAGAGGTCCTTTCCAACCCCAACCTTTCTGTGATCTGTGATTCTGTAATACAAGCAGTTAGGACCACATGTAACACGTCAACTTCCAATGCTTGTAAAAGGTGATCTCAACTTTTTACTATGACAATGAGTGATGACATTTGGAAGCAGTTCCTGAGGTTCTGCTTGAGCTGAAGCCTACTGTAAGTACTTTGCATTTACTCTTAGAAACTACGCCCAGCTGGATGGTTCAGAGTACAAATGTATTTAAATAGGCATGTGGATTTGCATCTTAATCGTGTTATCATGATTAAGTAGTATCTCAGCGCTACCTGAGGCAATCATAGGCTACACACCTAAATGAAGCCTGAAATAGTCAAGCCCCTTCTGCTTTACATATATTATGTCAGTGCAGATTTTCACATCTGCAGGGCAAATCATTGATTGGCAAGAAGCATTTTAATGATTAAAAGAGGCAGCCTTGCCCAGGATAGGCACCAATTAATTGCAGTAATGGTGGATGCTCTGAAATAATGTACCCTGTTCCTGAACCATCACAAAATTAAATTTAGGTCTTGTCCTACTCCCAGCAAAATCGATAGCAAAACCTCAGGGTCAGCTGGACATCAGTGAATTTCAATGAAGTTATGACCATTTCTACCAGCTGAAGACCAGCCCTGGAGAGTTTAGTTATTGACATAATGAGTCTCTGCAATTTGCTATTGACTCCAATGAAGTCATGACAATTTACTGCAGCTGAGGATCTATCCCCATCCTGGTTAATTCAGAAACAGAGGCGGTATCAATAGAATAGAATAGAATAGAATAGAATAGATCAGATCTCAGGGACCTATGATCATCTTGTCCAACTACCTGACCGCTTCAGAGCGGACCAAGTTAAAACATGTTGTTAAGGGCATTGTCCAGATGCCTCTTAAACACTGACAGGCTTGGGGCATCGACCAACCCTCTAGGAAGCCTGTTTTAGTGTTTGACCACCCTTTTGGTAAAGAAATGCTTCCTCATGTCTGGTCTAAACCTCCCTGGATGCAGCTTTGAACCGTTCCCATGCATCCCACCACTGGATACCAGGGAGAAGAGATCAGCACCTCCCTCTCTACATCCCCTCCTTGGGAAGCTGTAGATGATGTCAATGATGTCACTCCTCAGCCTCTGTTTCTCCAAACTAGACAAGACCAAAGTCCTCAGCTGCTCCTCACAGGACATTTCTTTCAGCCCTTTGACAGCTTTGTTGCCCTCCTCTGGATGCATTCCAGGACCATGACATCCTTCTTAAGTTGTGGGGCCCAGAACTTGCACAGTATTTGAGGCTATCTTCTCAGAAAAAGCAATCACAACTTTATGTTCTGGCTGCCCCCTCTCACAATATATATCTGCCCTTGTATCTCTCAGTGGGGAAGCAGATCTCTGAACCCAAGGCTACTCAGGGAATCCCTCCTTGCAGCTCCTCCCATGGTGTTTGCTGGTTGGAGGATGTCCTCGCTTAGGGCTATGGGCTCTTGGCACCAAGTGGTAATCGCTGCCTGGTCTTTAGTGACTGAAGAGAGGGCTTTGGTAAGATATGTGTGATGCCCTAAAATGTACGTTTGGCAGTCACACATACTCACAGACGCAGCCTCTACACCCATGTTAGGCCAATTGCACCCACAGCTGTAACTCTGTGTTTGGTCTTGCCTGCAAAGTTGAAATCTCAACTGAAGCAGCTCATTGCAGATTTGCTCTTCAGAACTTTAAGTTGCTTGAAAATGCATGGATCATTTCAACATTGTATGGAGACAACTATATAGAGCTAAAAAGAAAACAAGATAAAAGAGTGGGGACTGCAAATAATTTTTATTGCCAGGAGTGGTTGAGTGCTGGCAACTACAGAGCCAGCTGGAGACCTGTGCAGGACCAGCAGTTGCCCTTTCCTTCTTCACTGAAGCTGGAGAGTGAGATTTGCTGCTACTCCTTTCAAGAGGGAGTGAGTGCGCTCCTAGGAGCATTGCCAGCTGCTGTTCAGCCCCCAGCCCCAAATTAGCAGGTGCATGTCCGGCTCTTCAGGGTCCTCTCTAGCTTTTTGTGTGCCCTTCCCCTTGATTCCTGCAGGCAGCGTGTTCTCCACAGACCTCTGAAAAGTCCAGCTGGGTGCCATCATTCATTCCTGCAGCATTTGCTATCGAAGGATGAGTAGCTCATTGCTAGTCCCAAAGAGAAGGTGGTCAACACCGGGGGTGACAGGGAGCCAGTCCCCAGCAGGGAGGTGGGAAGCGGGGATCAAATATTTTCTGTGAGGTGGAGGATTTTTGGTTGCTGGGAGAAGGGGATCCTGACAGGGGTAGCACTGACATTTGCCCGCAGGGCTGTGAAGTTCAGGTCTCTTCTGAACTGCTGTCAATGTCATCAACAAATCTTGGTAATTGCTGGCATAACCTGTGAGAAAGAGGGCTTCTGTGCAGCTCTTTGCAGAGATGTGGTAAGGCGGAAGCCAAAGACAGAAGCCTGGCTGTAAATCTAGACTAAGTGCCTCTGGATGTGTAACAGTGCAGCCAAGATCAGCCTGAAGCTAGGGAAAAATCTTTGTTCCGAGCAAATGAATAGGAGTAAAATGTCTTTTTTGCACATTGTCAGAAAAATCACTTTGTCGTTGGAAGAGGCTTTATCGAACGGAAAAGTGAGAATTATCAGGAGCAGCCTTTCAGGATATTTGATGCTGAAGTTGGTACAGCTATTTTTTCACTGACCCAGGATACTGTGAATAAATTGAAGCCATTTTGGTCCCACCTCTGCCTCTTTGAACAGTGCTCAGAAATTTGTAATAAAGAACCATCAGCTGAGAATGGTTTGCCAGGTTGTCATTACTGAAGAAGTAAAAGTGTTTTCTGCACAATACCTCCTGCTGCTTTTAGGGCAGTGTACAACTGTATTTTTCCTGAGTGCTATTTATGCTCTGCCTGTATCTTAGAAGTAGATTGGAATATTTTCTGATTTCAACTTCTCACAAAAAGATTATCTATGGATTGTCCATTGTGAAGAGGGAACCAGGGAAAAGAATACAATAGAACTTGCTTTTTATTTTGATCATAGTTTCTGAAAATCAAAGAGCACTTTGTCGTAGAAGAATGAAGCGTGTATTAAAGTAACATTACTTAAAATGCAAAAATATTTCATTCAAAACAGATTAGTTCTTTTCCTTGTAGGTAGACTTAGTTGTGCTTATCTCCATGGGAACACTCCTATTAAAGTCAGTGACAGATTTTTAAAGGTTCAAGAGAGAAGACTGAAGAAGTTTTATTTTTCATCTTGAGTCATTCATCTCAAGACATAAAAAGAACTAATAAAATGCAGTATTAATTTAAAATGCAGTATGAATAACACTGCTACTCTCAGCAACCCAAGAGAACTAATCCTACAGATTAGCTAAGAAAAATGAACATATTTCCTATCTGGTTTTTGCATGTATCATGTGAAACTCATCTTATTCTCTGCAATGAACAGTACTACCATCAGCCTGGCTGAATTAGAGTGCCAGTATACCTAGCAAAAAAATAAAAAAGCCCACAAAACAAAATCAGATCATCTTAGTCTAGCCTCAATTCAGGCGCAAAAAATTGGCTCCAGCGGCATGATGCTTTTCACACTTTGTACAAAGATTGATCTGACTGAGTCTGGCAGATGTGAAGTTGCAGTAACACAACACTACTAAGTGACAAAACGGCAGCTGTACAGAGAGTGAGACCTGGTGCTGCTACTTGCAAGATGTCATAATTGTTGACGAGTATTTTGGTTTTTAAGTATCATCTCTGTACCACTGCTTCCACCTCCTCTGAAGATCTCTGAAGTAGCAGGAGTCTAAGCGGGGTTTTATGTTTTGTTTTGTCACTCTTTCAACGCTGCCATGCACCTAAACAGCCTGGGTCATTGAGCCAATGCTTCCCTCAGGATATTGTGGACTTGAAATCAGAACTGAAATAAAAACGAGCTGTTGTATCGCCTAAACATGGTGATGACATTCTGTTCCAGATGTCCACAACAATGACCTCATCTAAGCCCACTAGTCCCCTACACTTCAGTAATTTTCAGACAAATTCTGGAGTACAAGAAAAAAAACAAACAATAAAAAAAAAGAACAAGTGGCCTCATAATGATTTTGATGGAAGCAGCTGCCCACTTCAGTTAATGCTGCTCTGAAAGCGTGAATGGAATGGGAAGCCTGTTAATTTGACGTGATCCATTTCAGGCTCCTTGTATTAAACTGCCTGTAATCAGGAATCACACTGGTCAATAAGACTGATGGTTTCCTGAAGCAGCAGCAGGAAGGCCAGTTCCCTTCTTTCAGGTGGACTTTCAATAGGTATAAATTATTGAGCAAGAAAACTATATGAGTGAGAAAAAGTACTGAGGAAAAAACAATGTGTTTGGGAACCTGCTGCATCTGGACTGGAAGAAGTGAGGGACTGGCATGGCTTCTTTGCCTGTGATATCACTCTGCTCCCTAAATGCTGCAAAGCAAACCAGTCAGAAGCGACAGTATCCCTAAAAGTCTCTCCTAATACAACTAACGATTTTTTTTTCTTCTTTAGGGTTTTTTCTCTTTAACATGCACCAAGTGCAAAATCTTTTCATATCCCAGTTCGCTTCACCTTCACTTCAAAATGTTGGGTTATACCATCACTAAGATCTGGATACCTAAAATGAGCAAAACAGAAGCACTGCCAATGTGCACTTAATGGCAGAATGCACTTAACAGAAGGTACCCTGCCAAATGGCTTTGCTGCTCTTTTTTTGTTGTTGTTTATTATTGTTATGAGAAAGCATTTTAGCAAAAAATGGAAATGACTGAACTCTCAGCCCTTCCCAGCACTTCTCCATGAGCAACTGCCCTTGCTCTCCTCCCACTTCACTCATCGTTATGTGCAAAGACAAGAGCATTTGTGAAACTCCCTTGCTCAGCTCATGCGTTACCAGTGAGCTGATGCAGAGCTCCCTGGAAGCTGAGGCAGAGTTCTCGCATTCACCACAGACTTTGTTATCTTTCAGAAATTTTCTGTGTACTTCCCACTATGGGTAACACCACACCACTGGTGACTTAGCTGTTGTTGTTTTTAATATTGAGTACATTTGCTCAATGCTCAGGCTTACACGATGCAATGTCATCAAACACAGCCCCCACTGACAGACTATTTTTGGCTGCCAGTATGGATGACAGCTGTAGATTTATACTGCTTTTGGCAAGAAGGCACTTTTCAGAATATTGCCAAATACAAACAGAGCTGGAAAGGTGACAGTTTCCTAAAAAATAATTCCAGGAAGGAAAGCCTACGGTAACAACAAGATATAAACCAGTCATGCTGCATTTAGTCATATTTAACTCTTTCCTATATTCTACTTCAGTTATAAGCTTTCTCTGATTTCAATTTAATTATAGTTTGCATTCTGAATCCTAAGAAAACTCCTCCCTTGCTGCACGTTAGTGAACTTCTCAGGAATTTTGTCTGATTTCCGCAATGAGTAGAATATATTTAGGTCTTCTAGCTCGGTTTCTATGTGTGCAGAGTCTCCCCTTTGCTTAATAATGTAAAAACAATTAAAATAAAAAACAAGATTGCAACTTGATGCTTTTTTCTCTTTTTCTAGAATGATCTGCCTGAATGTGACCAAGCAGGTATTTGCGATATCTTCTTCACCTTTTTTTCGTTTTTAGCATGGGGGTCTTCATTGTTAATGAGCTATGTTTGCAGTTTCTGTCTATAGGCTTTATATTTCTTCATCTTTCTCAATCCCAGAATGATCTGTGGGTGGATTTTCCTGCAGTCATAAAGCGGTGACACAGCTATTTCCTGTTGCCATCAAAATTCTGTAACAGAATTTCTCCCTCTCCTAGTTACTAAGTTACTTGGAGTACAGCCAAAAACAAACAAAAAAAAACCAAAAAAAAGAGAGACCTAAGTTGATTGCATCTGAAAAAACTTTCCAGTAGCCATATGGACTTTGTGACTTCAGTTGCGCAGGTCTACAATGATTTCTGAAAATATGTAAGTCAGCACCCATTCACTTACATTTTTTCTCACAAAAACCAGAGGATTTTAAAAATCAGATCAGTCCCAGAAAAAGGGGCTGTATTTTTCCACTGAGATGCACCACAGGAAAAACGAACCAGTAAGATGGATCATTTAATTCATTTTGGCCATATCCCATTTATTTTTAGTATATGGAATTGGCAAGGATGAGTAACAGAAGCAGAATACCTTCAGCTACATTTTCCAGCTTACATACGATTTTTTACATCTAATGTCACTTTTCATCTATAGGTAGGGGTTTTTTAGAATTGAAAACCTTGCTATGAAACCCCAGTATTATTTACAATACACAAGGCTTTTAACTCTTTGCAAGTTTTTGAAATATTTCAACTAATTCTGGAACACCAATAGTTTTTCTTATAAATAATCCCTCATGCGCTGGTCTGACACACTAAATCTTCCATAGTTGTTAAAGCAGGCTTCAGTATCATCTGTCATCCATTTGTCATTTTTTCCCAGCACAGGACCCAATTCTTCCGTGGTCTAAGTCAGAAATAGCTCTTGAAATCCCTGAATTCTCCTAATGTAAAACAGACCAACCGGTAGGCAAGAAAATGGCTATTTCTTCATCCAGCTGCAGTTTCCTTTATGATCTCTTCCTTGTTGAAGGAGGTGGTGATAATCACCATCTGCAGGAACATATAAGAAGGGGAAAGATAGATACTGCAACAGGATCTTTAAAACTCTGTTCTCTCTAACCATTACTCCAACCAACCACCCGAAAATGAGTCTCCAAAGTGGTAATAGGCGGAAAGCGTTAATCTCTCCCTTTAAATAAAGCAACAGCACCAGAAAAACAATTGGGATTGTTAGAATGCTAAGGATCCTGCAAATGAAATTATCTGCGATATTAAACATTTTGAGGTCAGGCAAAACATCTGCAAGCAGAGAGGAATACAGAGAAAGAACAATGAAAACTTTTGAGATACGCTGTGAAATATTTTTTTCAGGTGGATGTTTGGAGAAGGAAGTACAAAAAGATAGAAGTCATTCAGGAAAAACAAAACCTATTTTAGTCCACTGTGTTTTTTATTTGTTTTAAAATTACAGGTTCTTAGTATACAAGTATGATTCATGGAATCTTGTATCAAACTGCATTTTTTTTCCTTCGAACTAACAGGTCCCAACAC
Organism: Apaloderma vittatum; assembly: GCF_000703405.1. Lineage (NCBI taxonomy): Eukaryota > Metazoa > Chordata > Aves > Trogoniformes > Trogonidae > Apaloderma > Apaloderma vittatum. The sequence continues at coordinate 728 of NW_009734872.1, read as the reverse complement.
ACCTGTACCTTCTCAATCTGGGACTTGAACAGCTCTCAGATATAACAGTGCCAAAGAGGTACCTGTGAGACACGCCTGAGGGGCAAGGGCTACCAGAAATAAGTGTTTCTGTAACCATCTGCTGGACCTCTCTGTCACGCCAGGAACAATACTTTCTGCTACATAATACACCATCTAGCTCTGTCTGGTTCTGCTCCTGACCCGTTGGAAAGGGCAGCTCCTTATATACAGCACTAGTCAGGTTTGGCCTTAGCCACTGACCCTGAGGGTGACGGTTGGGAACACTTGGGTCTTCCAACACTGGCCGACACGTCAGGTGTGACTATGGCGAACCTGGGGCCACCACGGCACAAAACCCTGCCTGGCTCCAGCTGCTGGAGGCTGGGGGTTCCCCAGCCCTGACAGAACGA
>NW_009734872.1:0-255 GCF_000703405.1 Apaloderma vittatum | reverse complement strand
CCCGGCCCTGCGTGAGGTCCTGCCCGGCTGCATGCCTGCACACGTCAACTCCCAGCTCGAGCTGCTCAGCATCTTTTGCCTTCAGGTGCTGCAGCCTCAGAAGGAAACAGTTCTCAGAGCTAGTTGTAATCCAAAAAAAAGCACCACTGCAGAAAGTTTGGGCACTTGGCACCCGCTGCCCTGGCGCTTTCACCCCGCCCGGTTGCTGGGGGCTCCCCTGAGGCAAGGCCGGCCGAGGCAGAGGAAGGGAAGGCT
>NW_009734871.1:0-905 GCF_000703405.1 Apaloderma vittatum | reverse complement strand
CCTGTTAGACTTGCCAGTTCTTCAAAGGATGCTGCCTCTCCCCAGCTCCTCTCCCTGCGTTTGAACGGAGGGATGAAGAGCGTGCCCAAGACTCACAGGAAGGAATTAGCCTAAAGTGGTAAATAGTCTGAATGTGATGGGTTGAAAAACCTGCAACACCGTTTTGACAAGAGGCAGAAGCGTCTGCCTTTGAGTAGCATCAGTTTATCTTCTGCTCGTTTGCATGCGTTTTGGGCAGGTTAAGTTGTGGTGTTGGAGACTAACCTTTGAGTGGAACAGTGCTCAGAGCAGCACACAAAGATGTGATGTTGAGGGTGATATCTCTCTGAAGATCAGTTTCAGTCTTCAAACCTGTTTCAGCCTCATTTTGTGATCTGGAGGCTGCCTTAGGCAGCGAGGCGGCCGCTCTTCTCACTTTGCAGGTTCCTCAACGCTCGCAGTTACTCGATATGATAAACTGCTTGAGTGATGGGTTTTAGGCTTTAGAAATGGGGGCTGATCATTCTCACATGGAAAAACTGGCTGGTTTACGATTTTTCACTGAGGAATTTAACCATAATGAAATGTTGTTGGACCAACTCTACTAGATCCTTTTCCTCTTGCTATTAAACCAGTTGAATTTACTTTGGGGGTTTTTTTTGACTTCTGGGGCAGTATTACTTTTTAACAAGTCTGGTGTTATTCAAGCAGTATATTTATAGCATTAGAAGTTGTGGAGTGGCACTGATCTCAAGTTCAGTGATCAAGCAGGCCTGGGAAATGGAAGATTATATAACCCACCAAGCAAAGCAACAGGAAAAGTTTGGGGAACAAACCCTGTATGGTTTTGGTTTTTTTTTTTTCAGTTGGGTTTTGATTTTCTATCCTTTTGTCAAGACTACTTTTAAGCTTTATAGTCTTTCGAC
>NW_009734870.1:5406-22950 GCF_000703405.1 Apaloderma vittatum | reverse complement strand
GGACGAGAACGGTTTGAGTTGCAAAGGTCCTTAAAGATCATCAAGGACACGGTGAAGTTCAGCCCGAGGGGGTGCTGCGGACGGAAGAGAAAAGTTTGCGGCGACTGAAAGCCGGATTTGACCCCAACGTGCAAAAAGAACCAAACAAAAGCAAACCAGAAAAGATATTCGGACAGCAGCTCAGGAGAAGTGCAAATTTCTGTGAGGCTGGAGGGGGATGTCATTAAAAGGGAATGGGGTGAGGTTTTGCTCCCTGCAGTGCCTGAGCTGCACTTCAGGGCAAGCTGCAAAAGGAGTGGTTTTCCCTCACCCTAGCTCTTGCTCTGCAATGTCTGGTTTTGAGCATATAAATCCTTCAAAACTAGGAAAAAGAACCACAGGTCTACCCCTGCCCTGGCCAGGACCTTAGTTCAGTTCCTTGCTTACACCACCTCTCCTTTAGCACAACAAAGCATTCCTAGTCTCACACATTTCAAGAGAAAATAGTGGATTAAAAAGGCAAATAGGCTTGCATAAGGGGAAATCCAAGCCCCGAATATAAAAATGGAAGCTCGAGATACATACGGCACTTACCTTAGAAAAAAATTTCCCTCTCGGGAACCAATCATCCTGGTAAATTCTTCTCCTTCAGGGAATTTTGGCAGTACTGCAGCTTGCAAACCTTTCTTGCTTGCAAACTTCTCTGCTGGCTGGTCTTCTGCAGCTATGGCTGCCTGTTCATGCTCTCCTGTCCTTCTGGATCAGTTATTAAAATAGTTCAGAGACCCCACAGTAAGCAGAAGCACAGGAAAATATGAGAACTCCACTTAGTTTGCCATATTGCCATGCAGACATCTGCTTAACACACCTCCCGCTTCTTCTTTCAAGCAAACCGCTTGCAATCAGTTTGCCACATCTTTTTGCTTGCAGGATCCCAATGCCAATGCGCCCTATTGATCGAGTAAATTAGCTCTCAGAAATGCCTTCATCATGACACAAGTTTCTGTTCTAGCACAGAGCCATTGCTCATCTGTGACAGGGGTAAATAAGTGACACAATTTTCTAGCATTTTCCCTGTTTTAAAAGGTTTGGATGAAAGAACCTAGCTGTAACCAGTCCAGGGGAGGTTGTAGCTGAGGTCTGGCTGGCTGGTTAATTCTGGAGGCTGATGAACTTCCTGAAATTCAAGCCCTTGAATTTCATACCTGGAAGTTTAAAAAGAGCCTCTGCTCTTTTCAGTAAAAACACTGTAACTTTCTAATAGCTGAGGTGCTATAATTTTCTCAACATGCCTTCTTAGTGGAGAGTCAGGGACACCTTAGGGAAGGAAAACCACGTTTAAAATTCATCCTAGGTTCACACTGGAATAGCACTGGACCTGCTGAGTGAACTGTCTTGACGTGTTCACCCCAGGTAGAAAGACCTTTCCCACGTCTGAGGCCTTAGGATTATGAGACAATTAAAAATCATTTTTTCTAGCAAAGTCATTCTCTTTACATACAAAGATTTCAGCAGAAAATTGAATAACCTCACATTTCCATAAAGCAATTTTATTGTAAGGTCTGAGATGAAGGATTATGGCTTTTTGAATGGCTGTAAACTCCCGTGGCTTCTCCAGTATAGTTATTCGTCCTTGTTTGTTTTAGTTATTTTCTCAATGGCCAAGAAAACTTGCACTCAATAAGCCCCCTCAAGTGGGAAACAGTACACAAAGCCCTCTAAGACACAACCACATGTCCTGGACAGCCATGCATCTTCCAAGATATATGGTTTTCCAGAATGCTGACTCAGCAACAAAGCACATGGCTCGGAGAAACCCGGATGTCACAACGGGTGATCGATCAGTGCCGAAGCGAAACCATCACCGAGTCTTGTTTTCAGTGTGTCAGCTGTAACAGAACAGGAAGACAAATAGGCATAAACCAACCAAGGAGGTTTTCTGTGGGCGGGTGAAAAAAGAAAGCTCTCTGGAGGTGGATTCAACATCACCCATGGCCAGCAAAGCTGCCCAGTTCGCAAGACTGCTAGTGCCAACAGTGCCTTTTACTTAAAAAAAAACACAGGGAAAAAGTGTGATAACTTTATATTAGTTATGCTCCACACTGTGTGACTGAGCAAATCTAAGTTTCCACCTCTGGTACCCAGATCTCCTCTTGGCCATGGTCCCTGACATGCTGGCACATCTTCCTGTCCCTACCAGGACTCTAGCTTCATCCACGGTGTCACAGCTCACAGATCTTTCAAGGGGAAGTGGGGTGGTATCATCTACTCTGCGACTGCTTTGCTTGCTCCTATGCAGCCAGAAAAATGTGATGGACCCAGAGGCAACCAGTACCGGCACCTACTGCCTGCATGGAGAAAGAGCAAAGGACCACCCTTTAGCAGGCTCTCAGGTTGTTAATAAGTGCTGCCACTCGACAAGCTTTTCTGGTCACTGTGTACGTCCCTTGAAACCACCTCTCCGTACACTGCAGACCTTTTTCCTGCTCCAGAGGTTGGTGGCTTTGCTTGCTGTGACCTTCTTCTTCCCCAGCCCTCCCTTTTCCGTCAGGGCAGATGTGTTGGCTGCCCCTCACAGTACCTGCCCCCCACCCCTGGGACTTCTCCTTGCTCTTGAGGAGATTGTGGCCTCATCTTGACACCTCATCTTGCTGTAGGAAGAGAACATACCCAGGGCCATCAGTTCCCCTTTTTTTTCAAAACAACACCGTGAGACCCAACTCCAAAAAACTCTCAAAATGCAGCCTTTCTCTCCTGCAAAGGGCAGATTAAAAGCATCAGCCTTAAAGAATGAAACCCTAATGTGATCTCTTTACCACCCTCCATGGGAGCTATCACCCCTGCTAAGACCTGGAGGCCCAAAGTATGATCTCTACAGGACCTGCCTACCTTGTAGGTCCAGAATAAAGCCCTAAATCACTAACACAATCCCATGTTGCCGGGGAGGAGCCCTCCCACCCTAGACTGGCCACTTCGACAGGCTGCGAATCAGTATGCCAACCAGCGACAGGCACTGCTATTCGTTTGCTCGGGGGACTGTGTCAAAGAGGGAGCTCGGTTCTCTGTACCCAAGAGCAACAGTGGCTGTTAAGAAATCGCAGGATAATAGCCCTTTTGATGGATGCTCGGCTTGTGCTTTTGGGATGTAGCGGTTGTGGTGGTGATGGGAAGGGGGAGGGGGCAGAAAGGCATATGACAGTGCTGATAACAAGTGGGCTTTGTAAGCTGTGGCCAGGGGCTCCCACAGCTGCTCCGGCCCCCTCTCCCAGTTGAGGTAGTTTGTGTGGGAGAAGAGGCTACAAAAGCTCAAGCTCGAGATAAGATTTTTAACGATTCAGTCCCCGCCTCTCTTTAAAAAGCAAAGCTGCGACAGAACATCTCCTGCCGTTCAAGTAGAGGCTCTGGAGAGGGGAGGCTGCCTTGAACTGGTGGTGTGGCTGCTGCAGTGCCTCCAGGATAGGGAATGCCCTCCAGTGTGGCTGTCCAGTTTGTTTCCCTTCTGCATGTAGCTGGTGAATACTTGCAGCCCATGCTGGCCAAGGCCCTCACCTGCTTCTTGACATCATTCCAAGGGACTTGGTGTTGCACACATAGAGCCTGATGGCAACCTGGAGCATCCGCCTGAGAGAGGGCTGGGCAGACCATCAGCTCAGTGAAGCAGCCTGTCCTAGCGGTACAAGGGAAGGAACAAACCTGAAGGTGGGCACCACGGCAGAGTGAGGACCACCAGAGCACAGAGTATCTAACTAAGATTAACTCCATGTATCCCTGGCTTTACTTCCCCCATCATCTCTCAGTGAGAGCGGGGTTTTTTCTTAGGACACATATTCTCTGTGGATGGGAAGATAGTGGTGATGGTAACTGGCTACAGATTGCCAAAACATCCTCTCCACCCTCCCCCTCAAAAAAGCAAGCAGAATAACCCCACCCCAAACCCACATACACTTTGTTCCTGCAATCCCTCTCCCAACAGGACACGAGCAGGGCCTCCCAGCCGGCATGTGTGGTTGCTCTTGCTAAGCTTTGAACAGCTGGGGGATTTGGAGGTGAGATTAGCTAATACAATCCAGGCTCATTTAGCAAAGGAAGCATGGAGATCCCAGCTCCCTTTGGGACAGATGTGGGCAGGACCCCTCCAGAGGGTTAATCACAGAGCCACCTGCGCTTCATCCACAAATAACCACACTGCCTGCATCCCCTCCCACCCGACCCACGGCTGCTCTTGGGGTGGGAATACTCACCATTGCCAAACACTGCTTTACTCTCCAGACCTGGCTAAAACCATCTTTCCTGCCCATGGGCTGGGAGAGGGAAGGACTAACCGCAGTGGAGAGGGAGAGCAGGCGTGCACGCAGGTGCAGAAAACTGGCAGACAAACAAAGGGAGATCGCAGGAGCAGATACGGGCGCATGCAAGCTACAGTGCTTGTCAGCACGGCTTTCTATGAGCAAGACCAAAAGCAAGGGGAGGGGAGCTGAAGGAGACGGTTTCTCATTGATGGGAGGATGCTAAGATGCACCAGCGACGGGACACAAGTGCTTTGTTTAAAACCGAGACCCCTGGGCAGGGCTTTTACTCTCACAAACGCTCTTTGCCTGGCCAGCTGGGGAAAGCGGCAGGCTCACTGGGCTGCTGGGGCATCCTTCAGGACAGAGTTCTAAGCACTCCCAGCCACCTCAGGATGAAGCAGGACCCACATCTCTAAACAGCTTAATGGACACCAACTTCCAAACTTCTTTCTGCAGCACTCTCCTTGAAAAGCTGAACCAAACCCATGTGGATGCCTAAAGAGCAACCCCAGCTTCAGCTGGTTCCTCATTTCCAAAAGGTGTCGTCAAATCTCTTATCTGCCTTTTCGGGGTGTTTTAAAGACACATGGGCCCTCATGTGCTGAGACACAGAGACTCCCTCACCAGAGACAGGCCTCCGCTTGCAGAGCTGGTGAACCGGTTCCTGGGGTGCGAGTTGCATGGGCAAACTCTCCCACGCACGGATGGGTTTCACATAACCCTGCTGGGAGATGGGCGGCTAAACGCCATCTCTCTGTGGAAAGCAGATGGACTTGGGAAGGTTGGGGAGGGCCTAAGGCTTTGGACAAGGTTGGTCCTGAAACCAGGGCTGAGAACTGTCAAAAGGCAAGATGTTCATTGATTTTTCACTTGTCTGAAGACAGGAGTCAGATCAGGGAAGGGGAGTGAGGAATGAGACTTAGATCAGTCAAAGCTACTGGCATGGGAGATGCTGTGAACCAGACTTGCTTTCGCAGCCCTCTTCAGATGGGTAACCAAAAGTCTTAGAAAGCAAGCTAACAGTCCTTGACCAGTGCTGGGTGAATGCAAATAAATGCCAAGCACCTTCCAAGGTGCCAGATTGGGAAATAAACCCACCAGCCTCTTCCCAGTCCAGTTACTGGGACTTTCACGGAAGAAGCAACACCCTCCAGTGCTGTCGAGCAACTTTGCAGGAGGCAGCAAACACCACCTGGTCTCATGTCAGAGTACCCCAGGGTCTGATGCTCCTTCTGCACCCAGAAGACGTAGCTAAGTCTAGAATAACTATTGCCACAGAAGGAGCAGACATGAGGCACCATGGGAGAGCACTCTGCCAATTTCTGCCTCTCTCCAACGCGACTGGCTTTTTTCCTTGCGCCTCAGTGGTGTTTGGTGTTTACAGGCGCTGGGAAACCTTTGCTCCTTGCACTGCTTCCAATGGAGCGTGGGAAAAGCTCTCACCCGAAGCAGAAAAACACGGGAATTTTCTTTCAAGTCTATTCTTCTCACTCCCTTTCTCTCCAAGTGAAAAGCCCTGAGCTGGCTTTTTTTCTTTGCAAGGCAAGTTTTCTGGCCAAGGCAAACTGGTGTTTGTCTCTCATGCTGTCAGCAGAGTGACAGGCATCAATACAAGCTGAGGGGCATGGCAGTGGCAAATCGACCAAGACAGGGAGTGGCAGCAGGGCAGATGGAGCCTGTGTGCACCTTCCCCCACCCTTTCAGATAAGGGAAATGGCACATTCTAGCTTCAGTAGAAAGAAATAAGGGCTTGGGGGGCATTTTACTCCCAGAGAATGCAAAAAGCCCTCAGTTTAGTGCTTGGCTCACTGAGGCAGGCAAAGAAGAAAGGAAAATTAGCATGAAAAAAAAATAGGGAGGGGGGAGGTTCTCCCCCCCGCTAACTGGCTCTGGAGCAAATAGGTAGCGAGCACAAATCCAAAAGCATCTTGCCCTATCGGGAGCAACAAGAGGGTTTCTCCCACCTCTCATTCTGGTGCTGTGTGCTAGATCTGTTTGGCAAAGGCAGCCCTTGTACCAGCACCTGGCAAATGCAGGTGCTGAGTGCCACCAGTCCTGCGTGTCGAAAGCTCCTCGGGCTGGGCTGGGCTGGCCAGCCCCTGCTCTGTCCTTGCCAACACCTCAGCCTCCAGACAGCTGGCAGGAGGAGGCTTCTCACCCCACCAGCCAATGTCTGACTCCTCTCCTGGACTCTCCACCTGCTCCAGCAGGTCTCACAGGAGGGTATGGAGGCTTTAGGTGGACGATTTACAACGAGGCTAGAGTGATGGCAGGGAGGCAGGAAACTTTTGAACAAAAGAAAGAGGCAAAGTCATGCATTTCCTTGCCTGGGGGACCAGAAATCACTCCTTCTCCAGAAAACAAGGCTGAGGAGCCCAACAGGAGTCTGCAAAACACACAGGACAGTGATAAACCTGGAGAAAACCGAGCCCTTGGGTAGCTGACCTTGGATGCTTGTGGATACCACAAGAAAGGTGCTTCCCATGCCAAAGGATGCTGCCAGGAGGGGAAGAAAGGCACTTCTGTGCTCTTTGCTCTCTCCAGTATTACAGGGCAACTTTGGGGACCTGTCGAAAAGGACAACTGTATGACCCTGATATGACCCAAGAGACCCACTTTATGCCCAGACAAAAAAGGGAGGAATACCATTTATACCCAGAGGCTGAAGGCAGATCCCACGCTTCCAAACTCCATCCTGCAGGTAACCTGATGCCCCCAGCACATTTTTTCCTGTGTGAAACTCCCTCTGCAAGAGGTGCCTTAGGTGAGCAGCTGCAGAGGCTGCCAGATCCCGGAGGAGGTGTTTGCTTTCTCCATCTTCCCCCGGCCCCACACCCTCTTTTTAATTGTCTGCGCATCAAGAAACGACTTGCCGTATTGCAACCTCCCAAAGGGAGGCAGGCATTGAACTCGTAACCTGAAACTGCCTCTCAGGGAGACAGTCAGCACCCACCTCCCTCTGTTCCCAGGGCCTCTCCCCGCCTCATCCCCATCTGAGCAGCAGCCACGTCCTCCCCTCTCTCTTCTCTTCAGCAGCTACACGCTTCACTGTTAATGAGCACGGAGGAAAAAAAAAAAGCACAGAGCTGCCATTCAGGACCTCTCGCAGACGCTGAAACATCTCTGTGCATTAATAATCCCTTTCAAAAGCCCCTTCCTTGCACGCATCCCCCCCAGCCCCCAATGCTTTTCAAGAGCGACCGCGATTCATCTGAGGTGCGAAACAGCACGGTAAAATTTTAATACAGCCTGAACACGATGTGAGAGCACTGAAGTGTCTTTTAAGCAGCCTGTCTGTCTCCAGCAACTGCTTTGAAGGCAAGATCGCTTCAGTTCTGTGTGAAGAGCTTCAAAGAGAATATTTGGGACTGATTATGACATGACTCAGAGAAGGCAGGAAGCCTCCAAACACAGATCCCTCAGAGGATGAGCGCCAGCAGAGGAACATGCCAGCTCTCGCCATGCCTCTCTGCTGGTGATTGGGAGAGCCTGGGAGGACCAGAGCTGTGTGTACCTATAGGATACCTACTGAGTGCTGTGACCCGGTCCCCATCTCCACAGACTCCCCGGCCACTGGTTATATTGCATACTGATAGCCTCAGGACCGAAGGTCTGCTCCCAGGTGTGATTTCGAGGGCTGGGAAGCAGGGAAGTGTTCTCTGTGCCCCAGGGTGCATTGTTGATAGGAAAGGTATGAAAACAGGGCAAAACACTTGGGTTAGCCCAAACAGAAAGAGATGTTGATAGCAAGCAAGGACTCCTCTACAGCCAGTAAACAAAAGAGAAAAAAAAACAGTGCCCCAGAAAGTGGGGCTGGAAGATGGGTGAATAGGAGGAAACCACAGAAGCAGGGGAGGGTCCTTCCCATGGGAGGCTTTAGAACCATCCATGAGCTCAGCCAGCAAATATCGCTCAACCTTGCTACTTTTCAGTGTCATGCACTGTTCTTTGGCTCCCTGGGCCTCTCCAAACCTGCAAGCAAAACTGAGCCCCAAAACAGGGTGGCATGACCCGAGTGAGGGTGAGGAAAGGACGAGAGCCAGACCCAAGATCTGGGCAGCACAGCTTCCCAGCTCACATGGGCTGGGAAGTGGTCAGGCAAGGAGGCCGTGGAGAACAGAAACAGCAGCCCTCACACTTTGGAAGAAAGGATTCTTTTGACATCAAAGCAATGACTGCAGGGGAGGATGTCTGGGAAGTTCAGGACAGCTGACCTCTACTTCTCTGCAGAAACAAGCCCAAAGGGCACAGACCTGCACAGGGTTGAAGGGAACACAACCACCTGGGCCCTAGGTTTTCATGAAGGTGGTGCAATTTTTGAAGGTCATTTACATTCTGGAGCTGCCTATGGAGAGGAGTCAGCCAGGTATGAACCTTGGGGTCACTTCTCATTCCAGAAGAAAATATTCCCCTTTCCAGAACTATATTTACAACCAGGTTTCTCTCCACGAATCTCTCCACTTAGCAGAACACCATCCATGCTGACACGTCCTGAGCATGTGCACTTACTCAGAGGAGAGCAGCTGAAGCAGTTGTCCTGGCTGTGCTGTCAGGGAGCAACAAGTAGGCAACGCCCCACTCTAGGCTGCACCTTGCCTGAGAAATCCCAAAGCTGGGCTTATCTGGGGGAAAATCAGTGGATTTCAGAGCTGAGCTGTATTTGCAAGAGATTCAGCGGTTATGCCTCGTAGTACATTTTCAAAACGAGAAGTCTCTGAGTCAACTGGGAAGTGAAAAAGGGAAACCTGTGAACATTTTACTGGAGGTAGCCCCAAAAGGGAACAGAAGCACCATCTCACCTGCAGCAGGGCTATTTAAACACAGTCATCAGCCACTCAGCCTCCAGCAGAAATGTGCCACCCCTAGAAACAGATCAACAAGGTGTCCACTCTGAGGATGAAGCTTCTTATACCCAGTTTGTGCTTCCTCAGTTGCAGGAAGATGCAATACCTGCTTGATGGAGGTCTGTTTCTCCTGAAAGACTGCAGTCAGCAGCACCTCTCAAGCAAATGGAGACAATCAAATGCAAATAACATCTATGCAATTTAAAGAAAACAGCAAAACTCAATTAGCTAACGGGCACAATTGGTGTTAGCTGACACACCCATGAGCATAGACATGTCTGTGAGGAAACATCAGAGTTTCTGTGTGCTCACACCCCTTCTATTTCAAAGACGTCACCTGAACTAGTAATGACAAGGGAGAAAGTAACCAGGAGGGAGTGACAGAAAGGATGGCTGAGCAAAGGGTGATGTGACAGGAAAGGATCACAAAGTCAACAAAATGGGGCTGAAGCGGGGTCGCCATTAGCACTTGCATGTAAGCAAGGAATTGCCTACAAGGCACCATTGTGGAGAAAGCCCCCAAATCTTACAATGTCTGTACACTAATGTGTGCAGTATGGGAATAAACTTGAGGAACTAGAGATTTGTGTGCAGTGGGAGGGCTGCAACCTTTTGGTGGGATGGCTTCCATGACTGAAGCATTGTAATGTAGAGATACAGGCTCTTTAGGAAGGATGTGGTGGGAAGATGAGGAAGGGGAGTTTCCCTTCGTGTGAGAGAGCAGCTAGAGTGTCGGGAGTTCTGCCTGAGGATGGTTGAGGAACCAGCTGAGAGTTTGAACTAGAACTGGAACATAGTTTGAACTATGAACTAGAACTAAAAGGAGAACAGGTAAAAGTGATGTTATTGTAACAGGTGTCTGCTATAGGCTACCTGACCAGGAAGAACAAGTGGATGAGGCCCTCTACAGAAAGGAGCAACCTCATGTTCACAGGCCCTAGTCATGGGAGACTTCAACCACCCTGATACATGCTGGAGGGACAACACACCAGGACTTAAGCAATCCAGGAGGTTCCCAGAGTGCATTGATCATAAACTCCTCTTCCAAATGACAGAGGATCCAACAAGGAGAGGTAATCTGCTGGACCTCATAATGGTCAACAAGGAGGGGCTCTTTACCTTGTGGACACCAAGTTGAACATAAACCAGCAATGCACCCTTGCAGAAAAGGCTAATGGTACCTCGGGCTGCATTAGAAGGAGTGTTGCCAGCAGGTCGAGGGTGAACTCAGCATGGGTGAGGCCACACATGGAGTGCTGCATCCAGTTCTGGAATGCCCAGTAGAAGAGAGATGTGGATGTACCTGAAAGAGTCCCATAAAGGGCCAGCAAGATGATGAAGGAATGCGAAGATCTCTTTTATGAGGAAAGGCTGTGAAAGCTGAGATTGTTCAGCCTGAGGGGATCTGAGTATCCCCAATGAGATGACAGAGCAAACAGATTGAATGTTGTAGTCCAGGGTGGCTGGAGGAGGCACCTCCAGAAAGCCATTTGGGACATGAAGTCTGTAATGCCTTACAGGCTTTCTGGCACAGAGGGTCTGATGGATAAGGAGATAGTCCAAGGAAACACACAGGTACAAGAAGATATAGCCATGCTGATCAGATCCTCCCCTTGAAACCCACATAGGACCTCTAAGGGTTTATGCCACAAGTCCAAGATGATAAAATCTTCCTATTTCTTGGAGCACAACCACTTGATAATATTGTTGTGCCTCTTGCAATGCCCACAGTAATGTTCCTACCTGAGAACCCTGAAGGTCCATGAAGGCCCTAATCATGTCTCCAGCAGCAGCCAAAAAGCACAGGCATCTGGAGGTCTCCTGATCTCCAGCAAGCTTGTAGGACTTCTTGGTCCATAGTTCACATCTTTAGATTTAGCATTCCCAGTCTCTTCCATGAATAACTCCACTTCTCCCTGGAGCCCTTAGAAATTGCAGGACCCCTTCTGCAACATCCTGCAACAAGTGTAATTCTGCAGCCCTGTGCTCAGCCAGGGAAAGAACCATCTCTCATTGCTTGTTTTGAACCCGTTATTTGCTAACTTTATTCAACACTTTCTAGTTGCTAGTTCTTGTGCTGTAAAGGCTGTGCGAGCTCATGCCCTCTTCAGCATACATGGATTTATCAACCTTTCTCACACTGTCCCTCAGTCATCTCCTCTGTCTTCCTCCTAGGCACTGCACCACGCTGCAGATGCTCCCTTGCGGAGTGTATTCATGGGTAAAACAAAGTAGGAGCTGACAACAAAGAACACACTGGGATGAGACGAGGCACTGCATGTCAGAATAACATTGATGAGAAGACTGGTTTACAAGCAGAGCGCAATACTATCTGTCCCAAGGTGGGTATCACCCATGGAGAAGCCTCCCATAGAACATGATGAGAGTCACACCAGCATTGAAATTGGGCAGGGACAGGACACACTGCAGGGAATGTCGAAATGCCAAGGTGCTGTACCAGGCTGTAATATGCAACAGGCACAGTACCTTGGCGTTGGTACAAACAGGCAGAAAAAAAACCACAGAGGGGTGGGAAGGTATAAAGTATGTTTCTGTGCTATCACCTTTCCCAGGGGCTGTTTTTGCTAAGATAAGATTTTTACCTCTCAAGAATGGCACCAGACAAACCAGTCCCCCTTAGCATTTTATCACTGGGCAATGATTTATGGAGCAGTCTAGGAGCAACCCCAGCCAAGGCAGAAAAAAAAGCAGGATCAGAACTGGATCCTGTTTGGCTTGGCAACTGTAGCTGACATCAAGTTGAACATCTCTCTGAAAGGTCAACCCTGCAAAGAGAAGCCTGCTGGCACATTGTTGGGCTAGAGGCACTGGTCACTGGGTGAAATTCTTTGTCTAGTGTAGTGTCAGACACACTCAGAACCAAAAGGGAACCTCTTCCATAAAAACCTCACCTTCTCTAAAAACAAGTATCAGGGACAGCTCTCAGTCTCTTCCTGAATGGACGGGACAGCACTGGCCCCTGTGTGAGGTTTACTACTGCTGACCTTGTCTTCTAGCTCTGTGGGCCTGTGTCCCTTACTGAGATGGGCCGAAATGCGACTAGGACTGGCTGTGTATATTGTGGGTAGAAGATTTTCTGAGCAGCTGAGAGCTGGAATTTGTGCCATGAGTAAGAGGAGCTCCTACAGAATGTGTTAGTGAATGTTTTAGGTGAGTCATTATCTTCTGATAACTGCCCAGCTCTTGAAGCATTGCTGACATGCAAAACCAAGGTAGGTCTGGTGAAGCAGAAGGCTGAGAGAAGGGTATCAGTGCTAGTTAGCAATGACAAGCACAAGTTTATTCAGGGACCAAGTTGTAAACTGCATAAAATGCATAAACTGTAAATTATTTTCCAAGGTCTGAAGTGAACTTCCTGGAAAAAAAGTGTCTTCTTTGTTTTCAGGTTTGGGGTGTGCCTTGGGAACAAGCCCCTTGCTCCATCTTCCAAAAGCAGGCGCTGGCATGAAAGGCTAGAAGAGCCAGGCTGAGCCATCTGTACGTGATACCTTCTGCCTGCTCTCCAAAAACATGTTCGTTGAGTCCTATGTCATGCAGCAAGAGATATGGTCTCACCAGTGCTGCCTGGATGATCCTGGATGTCTCCAAAAGAGGGGAGCACCTTTTATTCCATCTCCTGCTGGCCCCCAGGATACATCTCCAGATTCTTTGGCCTTGGTTTCTCTACCAGGGATCTAAGCTCCAATAATTTGTTTGCCTCTACAACTGCCAGGAGTGACATCTTTATTACCCACAGGTTACCCCTGAGAGGAGAGACGAAGGGCAAGGTCTGGAGAATGAAGAAGGAACTTAGTGCCAGCTCATGCCTACATCACCGCTAGATTCTCCCCTTATACTAGAGGTCAGGCATTTGTCACAGAATGAAAAAGAGAAGGAAACACAGAGGACTGGCCTTGCATATGTCCCAGGGCAAACTTGGTAATGATACCTTATCCTAGTTACTGCTGTAGCAGCAAAGACAGCAAAACAGAGGAACAGGCACCAGCACACAGGGCACCCAGAGCAGGGCATCCTGGCCATGAGAAAGGATGCAAGTATTCCCAGCCCTAGGTATTAAATCTAAAATTCTAGTGCTCAGGAAGCTCAACAACATGCTTGCAACTTCAGGCATTTGAGTAAGGCAACTTCAAATGCAGTGGCAGGCCTGAGGGAGGAATGCAAGGTCAGCTCCTCTGCATGTGCTGTGTTTCCCTTCTACACCTGAGTAATAGGGGGCCCCTTCACAGGACACTAACACCTGGCCAAAGAAGAAGAAAGGACAGTTGTGTCCCAGTGCATTGCAGATGTGTTCCTGATGGAGGAGAATTAGCCAGCTTTGGTATGTATTGAATATTTTCTTTTGCAGAGCCATGGCAGCATCGTCTGGAAGAGCCCTCCACAGTCTCTGATCCAACCTGCCTCTTGGAGCAAGACTACCACCGGAGAGCTTTGTCTAACCAATACTCAGAAACCCTCCAGGGCTGTCCCAGGGCTGCCTCTCCTCTGGAGGGAGTTTTTTCCTTGTGTCCAGGCTGAAATCTCAGTGCTGCAGGAGCAATTCCATGCAAGCAGCCTTTTATAAAAGGAGGAAAAGAGAAGAGCAGAGGAAAGATCTGAGAATTAGCAAGGCTCGAATGTTTGCAGGTAGCCTCGGACTGTATCGGCTAGCTCTGTGCCCAGCTCTGTGCCCAGCCTTGCCAATGATTTCTTACTAGTGAGAAGACAGGTTATGTGTGAAAACCGGGCGATAGACGTGAGAAGCAACTGTAAGGAGGGTGAAGAGGAAGGACAAAGGGGCAGGTGAGACCTTCACTGTCATTCATTTGAGGAAAGCAAATGGAAGAAACTGATGACTCTGCTGCCTTTCTTTCATTTAGCTTTCACATAAAAGTTGAATCTTGAGGTGAATAACTGACTGAAGGGATCAATTACCCTCCACAAGCCATCAAGATAAAAAGATAACTAGCTGAGACTTTGCAGTCTCTCTTTTAGGCACCCACAGCCAAACTCTTGCCCCGGCATTTAGCCATGATGACGAACAGAAAAGGGGTCGGGAAATGGGCCAGGATTGCGAAAGAAAAGGTTCACGAACTTTCAGGTAGGTGAAATGTGTACGAGCTACAGAAACACTCATTATCAGAGGAGGAGCTGTCTCCAGCTCCCAAGCCATGCTCTCCAAGAACTGCTGGAGGGCTGGAGCAGAACCAAGGAAATGGCACAGAATGAGCATAGCATCCTGTTTAAAGGGCTTTAAGTCAAGCTATAGATCCATAACTCAGTGCCTGGAAAACAAACCTGCACAAAGGATTAATTCAGAGACACCAAGAGGCTAATATAGGAGGCTGAGAAGTAGACAACTAGGATTTCTTAAGAACTATTTTATACTAAACCTCTTAAATTTTGTCTCTCAAAGATCTGACAGATAAAGGGGAAGCAGCTGATGTGATAATTTTGACCTCCATAGAGGACTTTGTGTTATCCAATTCAGAATTCTTGTCAGAAAGGGAAATACCATTTAGATGAAAGAAGGATGTAAAATTGGTGCAAAAATAGCACCTTCATCTGGTAACAAGGGCTATTTGTGGCTCATGGTCAGGCTAGAGGAACGTATACAGAAAGGAACAGCAGGAAAATGATCCTGGCTTTGGTATTATCCAATGATTCCAAATTGTGAGCTAGAAGCCACACCACACTGCCTTAGAAATTCTGCAGATAATGTTAAAGAAAACGAGACCAGGGGAATGGCAGAAAGTAGATTCATGAGACGACCCTAAGGACCTGGCAAAGACAGGATTTGACATCAGTCAGATGAAATTCAATCAAGTCAGTGTGAAATGCTTTGAAATTAGATCAATGCAACCCAAGGAAAGAATGGGACGTGGGATGATACAAGCTACAAAATCAGGCAGAGGAGCATGCTGGAAGCAAGCCTTCCTCTTGTGGTGGAGGGAAGGACACATCACACACTTTGAGAATGTTTGCAACTCTATGCCCATCACTGAATAAGTATCAGGGACCAAATTGATGCCACAGAGAGATTAATACTTAGGGGATGGAGACAGTTGCCCCTAGCTTTACCCTGCTCATAGCTGCTGTGTCTCCTTGCCCCCTCCTTCCTGCCCAAATGGCTGGCAGAGGCAAGAGTGATGGGGACAGGCAGCTAGGCAGGACCAGCTGCTCTCATTACAAATTAGCCTTGATGAAACTCCACCAGGCAGAGGTTAACATTGGGTGCAAAGTTTCCATGTGGCCTGCAGCTTATGTCTGATTTGAGAGAGCTGATTCCTGAAGGATGCTGTAGCCAGGGATTTTTTTGAGAAGGGCAGCTCTGCAGCCAGCCGCAACCACCCGACTGCCACAGCCAGATCAGCCCATGGGAGTGGGGCACAGGCCAGTATCACAAGTAGAAACCTCTCCTGTCTGCCAGGGCAATAATGATCAGACTACCCTGCCCTGGATGCAAGACGACCATCCTGCAGCCCTCCATGCTTTCTCAGGTGCCCAAAATCCCTTCCAGCCATATGATGGCTTCTCATTGTCACCAGTCTCTGAGTGAGGCCACCCAGTATATCCCAGAGCCAACTGGCAAGCAGTCCCATACCTCATGTGAGCAGCAAGTCCTGCCAGGCACTTCATACTGCCTGTGGCACACTGGGTATGCTTCTAGGAGTCAAACAGCCTCTCAGAGCTTTGGAGCAGCCTGGCATTTTAGGAAAAGAGAGGACTTCTGTGACATTTCATAAATAACTTTCTCACCTTAATGATTTAGCAGCAGCTTTTGAAATCCAGCAGCAAAAAGTACTTCAGGCAGTGAATGCTGTTTAACTAGTGAATTTTTATTACGAGCGGATAGGAAGCATGATGAATGGTGATATTCCCCCTCACACACTCTTCCCCTAACCCAGTCTGTGGGTCATTGGCTTTTCAGCCATGTCTGAACATTCAGATGACAGGTCCAGATAGCACACACTGCTTTGGGATTGTAGGGAATGCCAGTTGTCCTTCTCAAGGAGGCGCAAGGCAAGGCAGAAGCAGACGCTTGCAGAACTGCACGGCACGGATCTAAGGGAGTGGGATTTTTTACTGTGGTATAAAAGGGTAGGCACAAGGTAGCCAAAACTAATCCTGGTATGCTTATACCTATGCTTCATGTACTCTGTGGCTGGTGATTTCACTGTAAAGGCTTTCCATGCCAAAATCAATTAGTCTTTGTCTCCTCTGATGTACTGAATGCCTCAAAAGTATGTGTTGATGGTATCAGGCACACCTAAGGCAGGCTGTGCTGCTTGGATCTGACACCTTGCCGAGAAGAAAAGTATTTTCCTTTCATTTGCAAGATTTCTCTGACTAACCTGGAAGAATCGTGTTTTCTCCTCTAAAGAGGGCAGGATCCTGCCATGGAACAAAACTGGGCGGTCTGTTCACCAGCAAGTAAAATGGGAATGAGACACAACTATCCTTCAAAAATATTCATGTGGTTCACAAATACAGTGGGGGAATTGACTATCATCAGGACAGAGGTCTCATCCTGCTCATGTTCTCCTCCTGTTCAACATCAGAATAAAATTTCCACAGACTAGAAGTCCTGCTGTTTCTCAGTCCCCTGCACAGGCATGGGACACAGCTGTCTCCTGCCCAGGGCTTTCTCAAGAGGAGAGGTTTAAGCAGGTCTTTTCTCCTGTGGGCTTGGCCGTACGTCCAGTGGTTTGACCCACAAAGCTGACTGAACGGCTAGAAAATACATAAAGGCACAGTCATAAGCCATCTGCACTTTGGTTTCAGGCCTTTCAGCTCAATGAGAGATCAAAGTACGTGCAAATGAGTCACATTTACAGTAACTAGATGAACCCCATCATGAAGTCCTGGTTTTGCCTCACCGGTTGTAACATGCTCTGCACCCATGGGCCTTGGCATTGCCCTTTAGCTCCCAAGCTCTGTGGTCCAGGAGCTGGACAAACATGCAGTTTCCACAGCCAGACACAGCTTTAACCACTCCCTTCTCCCTGTCTGAAAAAGGCTGCACATTCAAAACCCAGCACAAGAGCTTTGTGTCCAAACCACTCTCAACCATTTCAGGATTGAATGGGACAAAAATAGATATAGCTGCAAAAATGCTTTTTATATCGTTCTCTGAATTGAAAGTGAAGACTCAGAAACATCACTGGGCAATCTGGCAAGTCCAAGTGCAATAGTTTGGAAGTGAGGGAGTTTAACTGGTGAGTGAATACCTGGAGGGCATCTAATGAGGCTTTCAACAACTAATTCCCAGGATCTAGCCTGAATAGTGTTCAGTTGCAGAAACAGAGAGAGAACAACCTCAGTGCTCACTAATGGATTTACTGCTCCTTGCAGGTGTTAGAGGATGCTGCCCCCCAAATTGCAAGGGTGTGTGCAGCTCCCTCACACTGGGTTTTGAGCTGGGAAAGAGGCAA
>NW_009734870.1:0-5375 GCF_000703405.1 Apaloderma vittatum | reverse complement strand
GGGCCACAGGCCTGAGTATGAGAAGCCACTGCTGGGTTACAGAAGAAGTTTGCAAGACCTTGCATACCCAACACATCCCCTGATAACCCCTCTAAAGTGCATCCTCAGGGCTGCTGTCATGGCCAGTCAGGAGGGTGGCAGGTTGGTGGGCAAGTGGAAGACTAATAAACCTGCTTGCAGACATCATGTCCCAAAGGCTGGAGAGCTGGGGCATGATGCTGCATGCTGGGTGCTGACCACCGCTGCCTGTGCTCTGGGAAGGACACAGATGTCTGTTCAGCTAGCAAGGAGGACCACAGACCTCGTCTTGCTGGGGGCTCATCCTTGGCGTCCCAGTGGGCACAAAGACCGTAGTGTTTATGTGTGTCCAAGGAGGAAACTGGGAGCTGGTCTGGGAGAAGTCCATTGTAACTGCAGCTGTTTGCACAATGCTGAGCGTGTCCCAGCTGCACTCACACACTGCCCGGGTCATGGCTTTAAAGAAAGGCATGTCCATAGGGAACTCTCATGTTGCGTTCCTAGAAATTCCCCAACTCCAAATTCTGGAAGAAAAAGCAGCAAAATGGAATGGTCAGAAGCAAGTCAATCCAGACACCCACCTCATGAGACTTTCCTATGGGACAGACTGACGAGAGGCTTACACAAGCAGGTCTAATGTTAAAAAAATCCCAGTATAGGCTTTTGGAGCCATCCTGCTTTGCTCTCAGTCTGCAGGGATTCTGGATTTCAATGGAGAGGCAAATACAGGCGGCCAGTGGACCTGTCCAAGGGGCTAGACCAGGGGAAATTGCAACCCTACAAGTGCCATTACCAACCAGCCTCCATCTCCTACAGCATGTAGGGCACAGCAGGGGCTCTGCAAAGTGAATTCACTTTAAGTGAGAAGAATATACAGCCGAGGTCAAGTGTTGTGCCTCCTTGGCATCTGCTGGACATAGGGCAGCCCAGGGAGGCACAGTGTTTGTGGCATTTGCCGTGCCCACAGACCTCACGGCCACGTGTCTCAGTGTCCAGCAAGGGCTGAGGCCACTGTGAACCCCGGAAGCGGCTGGGTACAAGATGACTTGCAGGACACGCGGGCAGCATGATGCTATGGGGAGGCACGGGGGACCCTTGCTGTACACCCCAAGGTCGTGGGATGTAAACAGGAATTAGCAGCTGCAGGCTCCTGTGAAACAGCCCTGGCCCCGGCTCTTCCCCACATGGCAAACAGGATGCTGGGAGATCGAGCTGCTGCTGAGAACAAGCCCTGCAGCAGCAAGGGGAAGGGGGTGGTGGTGGCCGACATCCTCCCCTCCTCGTCCCCCCACACTACAGAGTGACAAGTACTCAACTGCAGTAAGTGCTCAAGAGCACCTGGCCTGTGGTTTGTGCGTCTGTTTTCTGGGTAATGGTTTTGGAAAGCAATTCTAAGTAATTACGGGTACGTAAAATGACCTTTTCTTATACAAGATGACTTTAGAGCAGAGATAGAAGAGGATTACACTGGTGTATTCTCCTGGCCAAGGATGCTCGACCATGTGATACTGCCAGTTGCCTTCATTGTAATCATAAGTGTTACCTGCATTTGTTATCATCCTTGTCACTATTAAAATTTTATATACTTTTATCCACCACTATTTGATGGAAGTTAGAGCTAATATAGCAATTATTAGTCAATATTTGAAGGCTTAATAAAACAGTCATATGCTGGCAATCCTGATGGATCAGTGGCTTATTTTTCTTGCATATACTGACTTTAAGTGTAAGGTGGAAGTAAGGCAGCTGGGGAAGAATTTGGGCATTTTACAGCCGAGAATCATCCAGACCTGTCTCCTCCATGGTCTGAGCCTTTACTAGTGCATAACCCCTCAGGGAAGTCAGGTTACAACTAGGGTCAAAGTAACCCCCTCACAAATATGTACCCTGCCCCCAGTCTCAGTGTCACCAGTACAGCGTAACAGCAGACAGCATAAAGCATGTGCTGCCTTTATGCAGGGAAGCTCTTCACCTTTCCAGCGCCACTCTTTGAAAGCTCAGCTGGACCTGGGAGTCTGGATTGGACTAAAGATCGCAGAGTAAGCTTTGGAGAGTGCTACATACATGTGTTTCCCAGCCATGGCCATTTCTGGCATCAGGCAAGGCCCAGCTATTACACCAAACTCCGCTCAGTTGGTGCGATAGTGGTGTAACCCCAAAGCCACTAGTCCCATTCACACTGACCCTACACTGAGCCATTGGCACCCAAGAGACACTAGTACTTGTCCAGTCTGGGGTCCCATCAGCACCAGTGGCTGGAAGTAAACACCTAGGCAGGCAAGGAGTAGGCTGAACACAGTAATAGTACCCTGAATACATTCCCAGCCTTCAACAATGCAGGGTATCTGAGGCTGGAAGCAGCAACCCAACACTCAACAGCCCATCATGATTTTTTTTAAACTTTTGTTTTCTTTGGAAGCAATCCCAAGCTCTGGCCATCCTGCCTTGGATCTTTTCCAGTTCCATTTAGCTCAAGGCCTTCTGCTGCTCCTTCAACTTATAAAGATTGGTTAAAAAAAAAAATTAAAAACGCAAGATAATTTGACTAGACTTGGACAAAGTTTCCATCATATTCTTAAAGAGATGACTTTGCCAAGGTAGGAAGAACTAAGTCACAGCTTTGAGAAGTAGGAAACACCAAGTAAGGTGGCTCTCCCCACCCAGTAGCTAGGGAAATGTGGGAAGGAAGGCAGTTTCAGCCATACCATTTTATCTCTGAGACCAGACGGCTTTAAATGCTTCCCCAGAGCTTGGAAAGGGCCAGGCTCTGCTTTGAATTGCCTTTTCTGCCACTTCATTAGAAAGTAAAAGGGCAGAAATGAGCAATCTATAACTTTGTGGCATTGGGAAACAGCTCTGTTAATCCCATTTCCTTCCCCAAGCTTATTCAGGGCAGGTCATCCAACATCAAGGCCACATCACCTAATCTGCTTATCATTGTCCCACAATCAGGAGCCTGGGCACCAGCCCAAAGGGCAGACGCATCCTCCTGGGCATTATTAATAAACTGGAACCACCTAGGTTGTTAAATCTGACCCTGGTTCTTAATTGTGATGCTCCCATCACCCAGCATCTACTTGCTGCTGCAGATACAAGCAGTGGCTGCCTCACAAACCCAAGCCCATGGGAGCAAAGGCAAGAGGGGCAGAGCATCACTGGGGGAGAAAACGAGGAGAAAGAAGGTGCTGCAGGGAGAGACACCCCAGGGCAGGCACTGCAAAGCCCAGGGTGGGGGTACCTGTGACACCCTTTGCATCCTGAGCTGTTACGTTTCTTGTTCTGCCTTGGAAAAACTTGGGCAAATCCAACAAGATGTAGAATTTCTCCCTTTTCAACAGGGCTGTTGCATATCCCACCCATTAGTCGTGCAGGGCACAGGGCTTGCTCCCATCTGCTCACAGCTACAGCCTGGCCTGGTTGGTCCACAGACAACCACAGCTTTGCCTGTCAGCATTGCCAGCAAACCGTGTTTTGCCACCTTAGTAAAAACCTCCAAAGGTTGGAAGGTGCCATCCATGGCACCCAGGCTCACCATGCCACTCCAGCACTTTATCTCTGCCTGCCTCTCCTCCAGGAGGACTACGTCTTCTCACAACCTCCACCTCCCATCCAAATGGAAAGGAAAATACAGTCTTCTGTGAGAGGCAGGACTAGAAGATTTCAGGCTCTTTCAGTGCCTGCTCCTGTCAGGGATGGGGGTCCCATAGCAGATGGCAGCCTCAGGCAACCCATCAGTCAGGCAGCATTTGGTATGTTGACTGGATCCACAGCTCCAAGGGCAGGAATGGGTAGCTTGGCACAGAGTAGGGTAAAAGTTGAAAAAGTTAACAGGACAAAAAGAGAAACAGCAACCCCTAGCTTTGTTTCCCAGCTAAGAAGTGCTGAATTTTAGTGAACTACTAGCTGTATACAACAAAGCCAGGTGTCCCTGTCTGGAGCCATGCACAGCTGGCTGCCAGCGTTGCTGCCCTGCAGACACAGGTGGGGGACATGAGCCTCTGGCTCAGTCTAACCCACCCCTGCCTTCCAGCTGGGCTGAGATCTGGTGATCAAGTCTGCAGTCCGTCTCCAAAACGATCTGGCACCCACAGAGCAGAAGAGCTTTGGAGGCAACTCAGGGAATAACTGTAGAATAGAGAAGTGGGGAAGGGAGCCAGGGAGTAGCTGGTCCAGCATTGACCTCCAGGTGGCCAAGGCCATGAAACCAGCAGTGGGAAGTGGGGCACACACTCAGCCATCCTCCCAGATCAGCTAGGGTTGCTCATCTCAAATCAATCCAGAGATGATGCTGCCCTCTTTTGGACTCAGCCTGATTGGCAGAAATTCAGGGAAAGTTGGAGGGGCCGGAGACCAATGCTTTCGGGAGCAGGGGCTCAAAACCCTGCAGGGGGGTTCTTCAATGTGGTTACTTCCCATACCTGTCTCCGCGGAAATCCCGGGGACCCTTCCCGCTGAGAGCCAGGCTACTGCACCTGCGGGTGGCCTCTGAGCACAGCCTGGGAAGGGAAGAGCAGGATCAGACTCAGGAGTGGTCCCTAAAAGACAGGAAGCTGCTTGTTAGAATGAAGAGCAAGAAGATGAAGGCTGGGAAGGTCTCCTGGGCCTGGGGAGACACATGGGGTCCTTACCAACTGTGAGAGCAGCTGGCATTTTAACTTGGTTAATGATTTTAACTTGATTAACGATTAACTGAGAGAATCGGGGTTGTTCAGTCTAGAGAAAAGAAGGCTCCAAGGAGACCTTATTGTGGCCTTCCAGTATCTCAAGAAGGCTACAAGAAAGCTGGTGAGGGGCTTTTCGGGATGTTGGGTAGTGACAGGACTACGGGGAGTGGATTGAAGCTAGAGATGAATCGGTTCAGATTGGACATTAGGAAGAAGTTCTTCCCCATGAGGGTGGTGAGACACTGGCACAGGTTGCCCAGAGAGGTGGTGGAAGCTCCATCCCTGGAGGTTTTTAAGGCCAGGCTGGATGGGGCTCTGAGCAGCCTGATCTAGTGGGGAATGTCCCTGCCCATGGCGGGGGCTTGGAACTAGATGATCTTTAAGGTCCCTTCCAACTCTGACAATTCTATGATTTTCATCAATCAGTTAATTCAGTTGTTAGCAGCAAAATAAGTTCACAGTCAGTTTAATTAAGCGATCTGTAACAGGGACCTGTGCTTCCCCAGCAGGGAGGAACAATGATCGAGGGTTGCCAAGCCCCAGGGTGACACTGAGACGCGCCAGTGCTATCCGCACCCCGAAGAGGGCTGATTCGCGGCAAGGGCAGAGAGCGAAAGGGACCGGAGCTCCGGTGATCGCCGTAGGCTCCTGCTGCCCTGCAGCTCCCGGAGGGGGCCGCGGCCGTGGCCGGCC
>NW_009734869.1:0-745 GCF_000703405.1 Apaloderma vittatum | reverse complement strand
ACCTAGAGAACCTGAAGATGCACAAGTCCATAGGAACTGATGGGATACATACATGGGTCCTGAAGGAACTGGCAGCTGAAGTTGCTGGGCCACTGGTCATCCTATTTGAGAGGTCCTGGCAGTCTGATGAGGTTCCTACAGATTGGAAAAGGGCAAACATAACCCCCATCTTTAAAAAAGGGACCAAAGACAACTGGCGAAACTACCGAACAATGAGCCTTACCTCTGTGCCAGGTGAAATCATGGAACAGATTCTCCTGGCAGCTGTACTAAGGCACATAAAAAATAGTCAAGTGGTTGGTGACAGTCAACATGACTTCACTAGGGGCAAGTTGTGCCTGACTAATTTAGTGGCCTTCTATGACAAAGCTACAGTACTGGTTGTCATGGGAAAAGCAATGGGTGTCATTTTGCTGAGGCATTTGACACTGCCTCACATGACATCCTTGTCTCTAAAATGGAGAGACACGGATTTGACAGATGGACCACTCAGTGGATAAAGAACTGACTGGATGGTCGCACTCAAAGGGTTATGCCCATGTCCACATGGAGACCAATGACAAGTGGAGTTCCTCAGGGGTCTGTTCTGGGTCCAGGGCTGTTCAACATCTTTGTCAGCGACACAGACGACAGCATCGAGTACACCCTCAGTAAGTCTGCCGACAACACCAAGCTGTGTGGTGTCGTGTACTCCCTTGAGGGAAGAGACGCCACCCAGAAGGACCTTGATAGGCTTGAGAAATGG
>NW_009734868.1:0-2832 GCF_000703405.1 Apaloderma vittatum | reverse complement strand
GCCTGTCCAGATCCCTCTGCAGAGCCTCCTTTCCCTCAAGCAGATCGCCACTTCCACCCAGCTTGGTGTCATCTGCAAACTTACTGAGGGTGCACTCTATCCCCTCATCCAGATCATTGATGAAAATGTTCCGCAGGACTGGCCTAGGGGACACCCCTCATGACCGGCCACCAACTGGATTTAACTCCATTGACCATGACTCTTGAGACTCAGCCATCCAGACAGTGTTTTAACCAGCAAAGCATGTGCCCATCCAAGCCAAGAGCAGTCGGTTTGTCTAGGAGAACACTGTAGGCAACAGTGCCAAATGCCTTACTGAAGTCACGGTAGACAACATCCACAGCCTTTCCTTCATCCAACAAGTGGGTCACCCTGTCACAGAAGGAGATCAGGTTTGCTAAACAGGACCTGCCCTTCATAAACCCATGCTGATGGGTATGATCAGCTGGTTGTCCTGCATGTGCTGGATAAGAGAACTCAGGATGTTGAATCATCCTTCTGTCCCTTCTTAGAGCTGGGCGTTAGATTGGCTGACATCCCAATCAGCTGGGACATCCCTGGTCAGCCAGAACTGCTGATAAATGATGGACAAGGACTTGATGAGCATCCCTGCCAGTTCTCTCAGCACTCTAGGGCGAATCTCAGTACCAAAATTCCTTCTGATAAAAAAGTGTTTTTCTTTCATGATAAAGAAAACTAAAACTGTAGACATTATAATGTACAGATTTTGCACATGGCTTGTTAGCTGTTCTTATGCTTTTGGAAAAAGACAGGCACGTGGCATAATCAGCGTCTATAATAATGTGCATCTCATTTTCTACCTTTTAGATTGCTAGTTTCACAAATAATGATTGAGATAAAATATTTTTCTTCTGTAGCTGGCAAAACCATGTTAGCAATAGCAACCTAAACGTGCAAGCACAGATTTTTCTGTTCTTTTATGGACTTTGGTTTTGTCTTTGAAATTTTATACTAGAATAAGGCCTATGTAGAAAATAAAGAAAAAGGAAAAGGAGAGAGATTTGATCAGCAAGCTTTAAAATCACATATTTCATGTGTCCGGTGTGAAAGAAATTAAGTTTTTAATTCTTCCAGGGCTCTTAGAAAGGAGGATGACCAATATATGCATACACTTCATATCTGAGCAGAGATTTTTAGTTTCACTTTTTTTTTAATTCAAGACTGAGATGTCTCCAGCTTCTTCCAAGGGACCTCTCATCAAATCTGTGAAAGACTGAGAATACATAAGTTTGCACTGATAAAGTAGAGGTTTGTATTTTTAATACATCCCTTTTAATTTAAAAAAAAATCAAGCAAACCTAGAAACATTTTCCCTGTTAGTTTCTTCAAAGGTCGCTAACCTGAGATTTTATAATACTTGCTGTTTACTTTGGTCTTCACAGTTTTCTGCTCTCAAAATCTTCATCTTCCCTGTTACAGCATTTTCATTGCATTAGATCACTAGCCTCAGATTTTACAGTACTTTAATCTATTTTGATCTTTATGCTTTTCTGCTCTCTGAGTACTCAGGTTGTAATTCTTGTCACCCTTACTGTTGCTAAATAACATTTTGATTCAATGCCATTGAAGTTGATGGAAAGCCAACACTGATCATGTAGGACATATTTCTTTATTTTCCTCCCTGTCTCCCACTGCTGCTCAGGGAGCACCTTACCAGGAAACAGAGGAAATGCTCCCTCTCCATCTTAACTGCTGTCATCAAATCTGAGGTCAGTATTGCACAACATTATATGGTCCTATACCATGTTAGCCATCTCATTCTCTACTGTATTTTTACAAAAAGCCAGTTCAAGACTGTTGCTGGCCCCAAAGCTTTTCAAACATCAAAAATGCACGCTTGTGTGTTTGTCTTTTTTTGAGTTCTCTTGGCACAGAGATGCTGCTAGTAACCCTGCCTTTTATTCTTCAACTGTTACTTGGTTTCTTTTTGACAGGTTGAGGGCACATTACTCAAGTTCTACAAGTCACACAATGTTGTGGACCTCCAGGGTTCATTTATTATTTTAAAGTGGAATCTCTAAACATTCAAAGGTTATTTTGGGGGAAATCAAACACAAGGGAAGGGAGTGCTTTCATCACCCTGATCAATCTGCCTTTTTTCCAGCATGTTCAGACATACCTGAGGTTTCCTGAAGCATAGTACTTGCAGTGCGGTCCTTTGACAGAAAACGAGGCATACACAGACAGATAAGAGCATTTTAGCTCAGTCAGTTGAGCGTGGCGCTAACACCACCAAGGTCGTGGGTTTGATTCCTGCTCGGTCCCCATGTGTTGCCTGATCTAGTCGAGAGGTGGCGTCCCTGGCGACAGGGGGGCTGGATTAAAGTGATCTCTAAGGTTCCTTCCAGCCTAGGCCATTCTGTGATTCTATGACTTGACAGACAAACCAGGCAAACAGAAAAGTGTGAACATAGTAGAGTTCAGTCCTGCTCCAAAGACACAAGCTAAAGTGTTTACCTGGTGTAGCTTCATTTAAGTCAATGTGGAATTGTGCCAAGAAGAAACTTGGTCTCTTACGTCAAAACAGCGACACGGAACCTACTATGTCAACGTAATAACTGTTTTTGTGAGGAGGCTTTATGCAGCATGTCTGGTTTATATTACAAAGCAGCAGTTTGCTATGTGAAAGCTGTTACGTCAAATAATGACTCAAAATAATTTTGTCAAACGTGATCTGATCTTCCCTGAGATTATTACGGACTGAAAAAACGTGTACAAAACCTGACTTTTTTTTTTTTAGTCTTTACTCTGTACAGTTTTTTTTCTTATTCTTTACCTCTTACCTTTTCACGGCTTCGATGCAGCAGCAGC
>NW_009734867.1:0-32070 GCF_000703405.1 Apaloderma vittatum | reverse complement strand
CGGCTGAACGCGAAGTAGCGCCCGGGGACAGCTCATCCTCTCCATTGCCACCTCGGTGGACTTGTCCGTCTTCCCGAGAACGGGAGCGAGGCCGAATTTCGCGGGAGTGAACACCTGGGATGGAGCCAGCTGCTTGCTTCCAGGTTTTTGGTGCGAGCTGCTTGCCTGTGGCTCCGCATCTCTCTGGTGTGTTTTAGGGTCCGAAGGGTTTGGTTTAGGGTCTGAAGCTCTGTCGCATTGTACCCAAGCAGTTCACGATTTCCTCCCCTGCTTCCCATTCCCGCCACCTCCCTCACTGCCTTTTATAATACTCCTAGAGTGGAAAAGTGCTGTTCTTTCCTTCCAGAAGAATCATCTTGTCCATTTCCCGTAAAAGATCATACAATAAAGTGAGTGCAGGCCTTTTACATACTGAATTTGCTTTTCAACGGTAGTCTCCACTTCTTTTTTTTCTTCACCTATGTGTATGGTTGTGTTTTGGGGATTATTTTTTGTTTGGCTCGTTTGGGTTTTCAAGAAGAAAAGGTGTGGTTAAAGGAGCTAAAGGAATCTGAACAGATATGAGGGATCCTCAGCATAGAACAATTTGGTCTGGAAGGGGTCCTTAAAGGTTATCTAGTCCAAATATCCCCTGCCGTGAGCAGGGACATCTTCAACTAGATCAGGTTTCTCAGAGCCCTGTTCAACCTGATTTTGAATGCTTCCAGTGGGGAGATATCTGCCATCTCTTTGAGCAGCTTGTTCCGGTGTTTCACAACTCTCATTGTAAACCATTACACCTTGTCCTATAGTAACAGACACTGCTAAATAGTTTGTCCACATCTTTCTTGTAAATCCCCTTTAAATACTGAAAGGCTGCAATAAGGTCCTCCTGGTGCTTTCTCTCCTGCCGGCTGAGAAACCCCAACACACTCAGTCTTTCCTCACAGGAGAGGTGATCCATCCTTCTGACCATTTTGTGGCCCTCCTCTGGACCTGCTCAACCAGGCCCATGTCTTTCCTGTGCTGAGGACTCCAGTGTGGAGTAGAGAGGCAGAATCATTTTCGTCAACCTGCTGGCCAAGCTTCTTTTGATGCAGCACAGGATACAATTGGCTCTTTGGGCTGTGAGTGCACATTGCTGGCTTTACCCCTAAGTCCTTCTCTCATCGTCATCATAGAATGGCCTAGGCGGGAAGGGACCTTAGAGATCATTTAATCCAACCTCCCTGTCATGGGCAGGGACACTACCTCTTGACTAGATCAGGCAACACATGGGGACCCAACGGGAATCGAACCCGCGACCTTGGTGTTTTCAGCACCATGCTCAACCGACTGAGCTAACCGGCCCCCCTCCCTGCAGGACGGCTTTCAATCTCTTAATCCTCCAGCCTGTATTGATACTGGGGGTTACCCTGACCCATGTGCAAGACCTTGCACTTGCACTTGGCCTTGTTGAATTTCATGAGGTTTGCACAGACCCACCTCTCCAGCCTGTCAAGGTCCCTCAGGATGGCATCCCTTCCCTCCAGTGTGTCGGCGGCATCACACAGCTTGGTCTCATCAGCAAACTTGCTGAGAGTGCGTTTGATCCCACTGTCCTTGTCATTAACGGAGGAGAAAAGAAGATAGCAAGGTGGCAACTGGCTGTCTGGGCCTCTAATGTGTTCAGGTGAGGGCATTAGTGCTGCAATATTATCTCCTTGGTTCTATGTGGCAACAGAGCTGAAGGTACTAGAGCAGAGGCATTTAATTGATGCTGGTGCTTTGGCTCTTGGGAAAGCACGACTTAAGGGCTGTAGCTTAGTGCGACATTGTCTTCAGAACATCCTGGATGCCTACAAGGAGCTCTTTGCACCAGTTCATTGGCTGCACTATATCCCAGGTTGGCTTCAGACTACTAATAGTTTAAGTTTTAAAGCCTAAATAATCCAGTCCATGGCTGGTGAAGGGAGATGTCTGAAGTTAATCAGGGAACTAGAGACAGACAGACAGAGAGAGATACAGCTGAATAATAATTGATTAGTTCTTTAATTTTTCTATTTGTTCTTCTAGGCTATGTGATATGGTTACTCCAGTGTATGCTTGTATGACTGTAATCCCAAAATCTACAGAGAGTGGTATAGTCCAGTGATGTTTAAACTCCTCTGAGAAGGATGTTCCCTTTGTACGCTTCTGTGAAGCACTCTGTGTTCTTAGTATCATGCTAGTAATAAACAGCAGTGCAGATGCAGTTACATATTTCAGTGGTTGCAAATCAGGCAGGACAGCTTGTTGGGCACAGCCGTGGTGCTGGAGTGGCCTGATGATTTGGAGTCACCAGCACCGCTCTGTGAGCAGGTCACGGCTCTGTGCTGGGCTGTAGACCTCCAGAGTACAGGTGCAGCGAGGTGGTGAGCAAGGATCTCAAGCAGCTTTTAGCAATCTGGCCAGCCTCTTGCTTTCTTGTTGCTCCTTTCAATCATGCTGCAAATCACTTGTGGATGTGGTGTTGACTGCTATTCCTTTGCTTTAGCTTTCATAAGGGAGATATCACTGATGTAACTAAAAATCCGTCTGGCTGTGATGTGCTGCCTTGTGGCTTCTCTCCACTGTGAGCTGCAGTGTGGGACAAATGGCACGAAGATACTTTTTCTGGGTTCATGTAAATGGAAATTATGGCAGGATGAGGATAGCAGTTGACAAAGGTGCAGTAAGAACAGCAGTTTCTAAAGACAAATTAGCAGATGTCGCCTAAAGAAAAACTGACATAACATTGAAAGTTAAAGTCAAGCTGTGAGAGAGGCTTTAGGATGTCTGCAGGTGGACATTTAATACAAGCGTAGCTGCTTGCCTTTGCCGCTCCTGTTTCAGAAGGAAATGGTCCTTCACTAATTGGCCTAAATTGTTTTAAAATAAATGTACTTGAGAATCTTGTGCATCTCTTGTGTGCTTTTGTGATGAAAAAACAAAGATCTGATTCAGACAGCTGTTTGAGAAATGTGGCAAAATGGCTTTTGCTTACAAATGCCGTTTCACCTTCTGGTGCTTGTTCCGTAGCTTGCACAGTGGTAAAAAGGCATTTGTAGAATTAGAACGAAGAATCACTGTCTCTCGCTAAGTTTAATAAATGGATTATTCTGACTCAGATCATTCCTCAGAATATCAGAAATGGCAGAAATTGAGGCTCACAAAAGCAAGCTGAGCGGCAAGAGGCAGCTAGGGATGGGAAACTGAACTCCCTTGCCAGTCAAGTGAATCCAGCTGGGGTGTTAAGAAAACTTAACTGGTCTGGGGCATTTCTACTGGAGTTGTTAGACCCTGAAAATCCCTCTCAGAGTGCACAAGTAGGATTTCTTGTGGGTTTATGCATTTCTCACCACTGTAATATCTATGAACTCCCACCTTTACAGTGCCTCTGTTGCCTACAGTTATTCCACTCTGCATGTGGGGAAATGAGACGGAGATTAAGTGATTTGCCTGTGGCAGAATGGAGAATCGAACATCAGCAAAGTTTTAACCATCCTTTTCTATCTGGTAAAGTTCAGCTGGTATTAAGTGCAATCCCTGTGGCTGGTAGATCCAAGGTAAATACATCCTCGATAAGAAGGAATAAGCCATTGAAAACAGTCTCTGATCCAGTTATCTCAGAACCAACGATTCTGAATGCCAGAGTAGAGTACGCTTTTTGAAGAAACAAAAGGAAAGTCTGAATATTCCAACACATTTTGTTATTTTAAGTATGTGCTAAACTGTATTCCTATTTTTCTTACAAGTACGAAGATAGGAAGAAATCTGTACTGTTTGTTTCGCAAATGCTAATGATTGCCAAAAGGAATTAATGCCAGTGATTTTTGGTTTGGTGGGTTTTTTTGAATGAGATTTTTCTTTCATATGTAGAGCAATTAAAGTTCACAAGTATGTTTTTGAGGAGATTATCTTGATCGGTCATTAAATAATTACTGAATAAGAACACCTTATCTCTGGAAATTGAAACTCAGAAGTGGCCAGTGGCATTAGCTGCAGGTTGGGAAGGTCCCCGTTTTAAAGTGTAGTGAAAGACAGTGCCTTGCTGTACCCTGTATCTCTACGAATGAGGAATTCTTGAAAACTGGGTAAGAGTATGGAAGCTTTCCAATGCTATGAGACAGTGGGATTAGGAGAATGCTTTTGCAAACAAATTGACTTAAGTTGCATGCACCCTATGCCTACACAAAAGCAGAACTGTAACTTCTGGATGCACTCTTGAGCTAGCTTTAAATTAGCTGATTTGATTACTGATCACGGTGTAGCTGTAACAGCATGGAGCTCAGCTCAGCTTGTGCTCCAGCCATTTATGCAACATCCCAAGTAGGCTTCGTGGTGTATGCTGAGCCACCTACTCCTGTGCTCACCTGGCAGCAACGTGTTGCACTGGACTCCTTGATAAGTTGTTGGGCACCTGGAGCAGGTTCGTGCTTGCTTTTGGGTTGCAGTGCAAACAAAGGTGCCCAGCTCCTGGCTGTGCAGCTGGGTAGGGATCCTATAAACCCAACTAGCTGGCTTCCTGTGGGATGTAGTTTGAAGCTTGAGGGCTGCAGCGTCTTAGCGGCCGCCATCCAGTAGCTGCTAACTCTGGCAAGACAAATGCCAGGGTAGTTCTTGTTCTGTGGCATCTTTCAAGTAAGCATAGCTTGCAGTGTGGGAACGCAAGCTGGCTTAACACAACTTGCTGTTGACAGAAAGAGCCTCTAGACAACAGGTCTAGAATTAATCTTTAATTTTGAAAAACTATTCCTGAATAACTTCTTGCATAGACGAGCCCTGCATTTAGCTGTGATTAAGTTTCTAAATCGTTTTTCAAAATGGAATAGTCAAGCTCCTGAACCATGGACTGCATCTGAAGACGTTACCCATAGAAACTAAGCTCCAGCTTTGGTTAAAATAGCACAATAATAGTTTGTTTTCTGGCTGGTCAAATGATAAGCAGCTCAGGACTTTCATCCTTATTCCAGCAGAAAAATGCAATCATCTGTAGAGAATGACTGTTTACTATGATGTACATGATTAATACCATAAATCTTTCATGTTGGGATGTTGGGTGAAAGGCATGAATATCACTGCAACAAATTGAAAGGAGCAGTTTGTTACATATTCGTAGTTGGTAACCAGGCTTGAAACACCATGTGAAAGGAGAAATTAGCCAAAGTGAATGGTGGTTATTGAAACTAGAAACCATTCTGGCATTTGCTAAGCCTTGGCAAAGATACCATGCTGATTTTTGCAGATCACAATGAGCATATGTACCTACTTGTGGCTGATGGTTATTCCAAGTGGCCAGCAGTAGTGTGTGTGCTATTTGACAAACAGTTCTGCTTCTTGGATTATTATGGAGACATTTCAAAGTATGTTTGCAGCATATGGCTTGCTTAAGGAGATAGCTTTAGATAAGAGACATTCGGTAAAAAACACACTAGATCAGCTGCTTATCACTCAGCTTCAGCTGGGTCAGCAGGGCATTTTGTACAGACACTTAAAAGAGCAGTGCAGAAAAATGAGGAGCGAGCTCTGTATCACACCATCGCGAAGTTGCTTTCCTCACATAGAGCAGCGTGCAGGAAAGCTCCAGCAGAGCAAATTCTTAATAAACGGATTTTAATTTAAGAATTGCAGTTGATTGTCTCAAAGCAAGTCTAGAGAAAGTAGTAAGTGACGAGAGTGGGGAAAGGAAACCACTGTATGAGCTTCTTGCTTGTTAGGCCTGAATAAAAGCTTTGCAGGAGGAAGCAGGGGAAGGTGCTAAAAAGTACTAGGATCTGTGATACGCTTGGTGAGCTTGGTGAGGTACTCAGGGAAATGAGCAAGAAATGGGTCTAGCTATTGCTAGATTTAAGGAAAAAAAAATAAAAGAGAGAAGAAATGGATGCTGTGGATGGTGTGTAAATTCTAGGAGTGAGAATGTTTCTCTTCTTCATTGGCCTTATGATTATACCCGTGACATTGTTGCTGTTGAAAATGAGGGATTTGAAGAACGAGTGAGAACTGCCTTCCCTGCCAGGCAGAAGCCTTCTTCCACAGGATTGCACATTGCCCAGAGGGCCATAGCTGTTATTCCAAGGTCATGTAAGAGGGGGTTAGTCTTAGCAGCCCTGTTGCAAAGAATGGGAGATTTTAATATAGCTTT
This sequence comes from Apaloderma vittatum, assembly GCF_000703405.1. Taxonomy (NCBI): domain Eukaryota; kingdom Metazoa; phylum Chordata; class Aves; order Trogoniformes; family Trogonidae; genus Apaloderma; species Apaloderma vittatum. The sequence continues at coordinate 25,949 of NW_009734867.1, read as the reverse complement.
TGCATATGTACTCCTCTACACTTTTTTAAGGTCTTGGATGCTCTGTGAGCATTGCTGCTCTCTGTGGGGAAACACTAGTAGGTAAGACCAAGGCTGGAGCCCTGATCACAGGGTAGTGGAAAACAGGTGATAGCTTGTAGTTAAGGGGTTCATTTGCTAAACTAATTCTTCTGATTTTAGTCACTGCAATTAGTTTTAAAGGCATGTTTGACTGGTTGGATTTTTGTTGATACAAGGTCTGATTTCTTGCTTGTGTCTTGTCACACCTGCTCACCTTGCTGCCATGGATGACTTTTTACTTACTAGCCCAGAAGGAAGCGATGCAGCTATGGGGGTGTGAGCTGGCTGGCAGCCATCGTGCCTGTGATCCACCAGCAAAAGCTGCTGGCCAAGCTCTTACTCCAGCCTCTGCTACTATCTGGCTTGGAGGAATTCAGATCCTCTGGGAAAACAGACGTTAGAGGCAGAGTGGGGGGAGTCTTAAAAGATTCACTTTCCTGGCTACAATTTTTGGCTCTGCTGTGCTACTTGTGTAGACAGAATTTTAATTCTAAGGCAAGGGAGTTAAATTCAGATGAGCTGCATCTCTGGTAAAAATGCTGGCCTGAAATGCTGCACAGAATGGCTTGGATCCTGTTGTTGTCAGTCTTCCTTTATACATTTTTTTTTTTCTTTGAAGACTTAAGAGTAAGCCAAGTATGGTTTGTAGGGGCTTTTTTTTGGTATTTTTTTAAAGGCATTAAAACAAACTGCAAAAACCAAAAAGGGCTAGATCTCTTAGTTTCTCTTGGCCCTCTGCTTGTGCAAATGGAAGGCTGTGCCATTTGTCTGCCTCAGACAGATGTTCTGAAGGCAAAGCTGGTGCTTTCAGTGACATGTTTCCATCTGGATGTGAAGGGGAATGGCATAGACAGGCAACCTCATGTTTTGTGCGGTGTCCTGTCTTAGTAGTTTACAGGTTTTCATGAAGACATGACATATATATAGATTTTTTTTTTTTCCACGTCACCATTAAATTTTCACTTGAGACATTTTTAGTTTTGTGGCAGTTTCTGCTTTGGTGCATTGATGAGCATCTTTTCACTGATGGCTTGTTGCTGTGGTCACCGAGCTGCTGCCACTCTCTCCAGCATCCCCTGAGAACCCTTTAGAGAGCTGCCCCTGGAGAACCTGGCAGCAGATCTGTTATCAAAGCACAGAATATCTTTTGAGTGTGAGCCCTTGTCCTAAAGCATCCTTGCTTTGTACAACCAGAGTGTAGTGCCTCAAGACTCAGGCTAGCTAGGTAACGTGTTGCTGGGGTGGCCAGGCTCTGTAGTCACTGTTTTCTGCATCTGCTGTCTGAGATGATGGTTTCTGTAGGGTGATTCCTTGTTTCTCCAGGCTTGAAAAATGTCTGTGTGCTTTGGTTTTAAAACCTGTTACTCTGGAGGACTTGGATTATGCTTGTGATTATTCCAGAATGGCATAATTCTTATTATATACATAGACATGTGAGAGTCGTATAATTCTTATCAAACCTGAACTAAGTTTCAGAAAGTCATGCCTCTGTATTCATTAGTCAGTCTGAAATAATGGGAAAAATAATCTTCCCTACCTCAGAAGTTTTTGGCTGTTCTCTCTGGTATGTGGTACTTTCCTAGAGACTGCGGGCCTGAGACTCTTGTGACTTATTGACTTATTGTTTTGAAGTAAATTGGAGGTAGCTGACAAGAGTTGTTTGGGTTTCGTTTTTTTTGCCTCCATCCTTTCCTGCAGGTTTGTTGGGATAAGAGGAATTTTTCCTTTCCATTGCTTAATTGCATTACCCTGGTTAAAATATTTTCTCCTTGCCTTTGTCACCTCTGTTTGTTCCCTAACTTTCCTGGTGGCCTTAAAAAGTCCAGCTAGAAGGAAGGGACATAAATAGAGCTAGTGTTCAGGATCTCACTCGGCTTTGGAGATAAGGGCCTGGTGGTGGGTTGTCTTTGATCCTTTGTCCCCACAGTCTTCCCCTCTGCCTTCTCTCTTTACTCGCTTCCTGTTGTTTCAGCTTCAGATTCCTTGCTGAATTCATTTTGCTTAAAATAATATTTGTTTGAACAATAAAAGCTGTATTAAAGGGATACATTATCACTTAGTTTAAATACGCATATTGGCTCTGTGAGAGAGGGCTTTGCGAAGGAAGTCTAACTATGCTTTTGCACATAAAAGGAGTATGTCAACAAAATCCTGCAAGAGGTCTGCAACTGAAGAAAGCCCTTTTCCTCTGCCTCTGCGCATGCAAATATCCAAATACAACGATAATTCCTACCGCTGAAGCAGTAGCAAGGGAAAACCAAGTGGCATTGAAATGCTGCCAGCGATACCTTTATACTGAGCTATAGCACTGAAGGCAAACAGCAGCTGGAAGCTTGGTTTGATCTTTTTCTATGAATAAGATTAAGTAGCAGGCATGGTGCTGGCAAGAGGTGTTTTCCTGACCTTCTTTCACAAAGCTTTTGAACACTTCTGAAGAAGCGCAGAGTATCTTCAGCACCTGCTGAAGGGATGGTAACTGGAGAGCTGGGCACCACGGAGTGCTTTGCCTGCACCCCTTCCCCTTGTGGGGCCATCTGTCTACTTCGTGGTGTTCCTGTGCATGACGTGATCAGATGTGCTCGCAGCTGGCCTCCACTTGGGAGGATTAAAATTTGCAACTTGACTTTTCTGATTTTAATCTGAATGGCTGACTCCTTCTAATAATGAGTTAGATACAGACTGGTGGCACCCAGTGGTTGAGTGAGGAGGGGGACATTCCTTCAGGTAGCGTCCTGCGTAACAACCTTCTGTCCTCCTCCATCTCCTGAGTTTATGGCTGGCTTGTGGTGGCTCTCTTTGTGTGGGAGGCATAAGAGTGCTGTGGGTCCTCACACTGCCTTTGATGCTTTGGTCTTTATTTTCCAAATACCTTGTATGATGTGGAAGCCGTGTAGGTGCGTACGGGCCTTCAAAGCTACTGTGAATCTAGGCTTGCTCTGTCAAATGTAGCCTTGGACAAATTTCTGAGAAGGACCTAGGCATAATGTGTTTAGGTTACTCTGCTACTCAGAGCAGATGGACTTTTCTGCTGTGTCCATGCCTCTCCTCCTGCTAATGTTATTGTAATTATTTATACACATTTGACACTAAATGTATCATCTCACTGAGGTGAGAACCTAGGCTGTTGGTTATCTGGGAGCTGGGAGTTTGGGTTCAAGGGCCAGCTCCTGGCTCTCTTGGGGACCGTTGGAGTCAGATGTGAACTGAGGCAGGTCTGCTGCTGCAGGCACAGTAACAATCTTTGCTCTTGCATTTACTCAGCTGGTGTGAACTGTCATTACTACTTCCATTTTAGAGCAAGAGCCAGAAAGCAAACTTCCTTTCAGCTGTTTTGTTTTTCCTGTCAAGTAGCTTTTCAGATTCCCAGTGCTCCCTCGCTCTGCTTTCCTTCTGAGAGACTTCTTGCCAGCCTCACCCTCTTCTTTGCCCAGCTAAGTGTGTAGATTTATGCACATGAGTTCCGTCCCTTATATTCCAAACACAGACATTATTGCCATCTTTGCCTTTATTTTATTTTAAATTTTTTTCAATAAAGGCAATAAAACCTCTTGGGCAGATACATTCTCAGATTAATTGTCCATCTTCTCACCACCCTCCAGGAAGCAGTGTGGACTCTAGGTCTACCAGTGCTTGAGAGCTTCTGGAGTTAGTGTGTCTTCTGGAGCGCTGCCTTTCCTGGGAGGGGTGTCAACTGGGCCAGGGTACCTGTCAGCTCAGTGCTGACACCAAAATGAAGCTAAAACTCAACATCTTTGTGTTCCAGCACAGAACAACCTCCAAACACTAAACTTCCCCTGGATAAGGAGAGGAAGCTGTCTCCCCATGATACTCGTGTGCTTATAATCTGTGTGGCTGCTGGGTCAAAGTTTTGTCATTTTTGGGGCGTTTCGTAAGTGTAAAGCCACAGTACTTTTGCAGCATCTGGTGATGGTTAGGTTGACAAGAGATAAGTGCAATCCTTTTTCCTGAAAAATTGCATGAAGCCCTCATCTATTTAAATTGTAGAGCGACCTTTCTTTTTTCTTTCCACTCTCTAAGGAGCATGACTCTTCCCCTTTCATAGCTGGTCTGTTTATCCTCTCCAGTATTTGGTGGCTTTCCCCCAGGAGCATGCCTGCCCACAGACAGCAGTAGTGAGGTGCCTTAGGTGAGCAACGTGGCTGAAGGTACTGCAGCAAGGGCATCATTCATTTCATCTGGGGAAAACTCCTTTTATCTTACTGATAATCTGCTATATTCCCATGGAATCCCAGCCTGGGGAAAGCTGTGACATTTTGCATTGTTTTAGGAGCCCTGGGGATGCCTTCCCAGAAGCTTTCTGGGGTTTGTGGTCCTCAAGGGGGGAAATAGCTCAGTAACTTCACAATGGTGAAAATCAACACTGTATACAGAGGGGAGAGGGAAATCCATGTTTGTTGTTAAAGAAAAAATCCCACACCACTGCAGTTCTATTTCATTGGGACTGAGCTTGCATCTGATCTGTGACATCTTTCCATTCCTCTTTTTCTGGGAGACAGCAAGGCCCAGAGATTTAAAACTGCACCAAAGTAATTGTAATTGAGGATTCAGTCTAAATCTCAGTGAAGGAACTGACAAATTCCTACTGCCTGGACTGCAGCCTGGTTTAGAAGCCCTGAACTACAGAAACTGTTCATCTTGCAACATCTACAAGAGTGGAACACATCTTAAACAAACAAACCAAACTCGAAATCCCCAAGCAGATATGCAAAAGAAAATACTTCATAAAAAAATCTAATATCTATGACAGTCCTCCTTGGTGGTTTTGGTATTTTATCTTGCTTCAGCATCTCCAAGCTGAAATCTGTTAGCTTAAGTCCAGGGTGTGTGCAGGGAAGTCTGTGTGTGCGTGTGTATTTTTAGGGTGGTATGGCCTCTTTTTCCCAGTGAAGGGGGCAAGGGCATGTAGCAAACCCTGTTGACTAGGTGGTGCTCTTCTAGCACCTTCTTGCCTTGGTTACTTCATGGAAAAACTGAGGTTGGAAGGGACCTCTGGAAGTGATCTGGTGCAGCTCTCTACTCAAAGCAGGGCTAGTTTGATGTTCAAGCCAACTTTGAGGTTAAGACAGGGTGTTAATGACCTCATCCAGTTGAATTTTGAGCATTTCTAAGGATAGAGGGTCCATAAGCCTTCTGGGCCCTTTTACTGGTGTCTGACCACTTTCATGGTGAAATGGTTTTTGTCGTTATGGCCAATGGGAATTTCCTGTGTTGCATCTGGTGGCTTTTGCCCTTCTTCCTTTCACCATGCGCCTCTGAGGAGAGTCTGGCTCTGTGTCCATGCCCCTGCCTTCACCCCATTGTAACTGGGTAAGATCTCTTGTAACTGGCAGCAAGATCTCCCTTGTCTTTTTTTAAGACCTGGAAAAAAACCAACCAACCAAAGAAAAAACCCACCCAAACTTTCCTCAGTTTTTCTTCATACACCATATGCTCCACCTGCCGGACCATTTTGGTGATTCCTCACTGAACTTGATCCAGTAAGTGCTGCTTTCTGGAAAAATGTCTTTCCTGGTTTCTTCTGGTAAGATAGTCCTTGCTACATGGTGTTCATGGAAAGAATTGCTTTATGACCTGTCCAACTCTTTAAAGTTCTTTGATTAACATCTGTAATTAGCACATTCCTGGTGTAGTCTGTCACAGACAAGCAGAGAAACTGAAGATGCAAGGGTAGATGTTTGTATATTTTCCATTATGTGCAGCACGATCTCTGGCAATAGTTACACTTTGTGCTCTTCTGTGAATGTAACATAAGGATTAAACAAACACTGGGTTAGAGATGGTGGAAAAGGGTAATAAACTCACTGACCACATACCAGAGGGAGTAAAATACCTGTGTGTATATGCATATGTGTATATATGTGCACATGTATGTATGTACTTGTGCACATAGAATGTTTGTATTTTTTACAGAAACAAGGGACTCTCTTGGGATACCCAGTCAGCTTGCATGATTAGTCTCCAGCAGATGCCCTGTGCTGTGCAACCAAGTCAAGAGATGAGAGCCCTGTGCCCAGCGTGTAGCAGTAAATGACTGGGTAGGAAGATGTGCAGTTTCTCAGGGCAGCTTTGTTAGGGGTGTCACGTCGTGCTTGGACTATTTAGTTTGAAGCCACTTGTGGTGTGCTAATGTGACAGGGGGATCTCATCTCACGTTGAATGTTCTGGGGTTTCTTTACCCTTCGAGTTCTCTATAGGTGCCCAGTTGGTGGCTTTGCTCACAGCATGCTGTGCTGGAGCAGGAAGCCAAAAATTGAGTCGTGCTTTCTCTTGTCATTTGCCACAGTTGTAGGTGGCACAGAGTGTGGGATGCTGGGGTAGGAAGTAGAAGGAATTATTTTACTCCCACTGAACTTTATCTGGGCAGCATGCCCTATCTAAACAGTTGGCTTGGTAGCTCTTTTTATTCTAATGTGCTTAGTATCTGTGTTTTTTCCCTCTATATACCCCTCTCGTAGGGCCATTTCCAGATACAAGTGAAATAGGCTCTGGACTAGTAAGAAGGGATCGGGAAGTTGAGAAGGTGTGTGTGTTCAGCTGCCACAAACACAGTGCAGAATCCTTGTGAAAAGCATCAACTTTGTTCTTTTGCTAGTGAAGCCTTTCGAAGAATGGGAATGACTTCTAGTGTCTGTCTTGCCCTCTGTGCATCTGAAATCTAGCCCAGGTGTAGTTACGCATCTCCATTGCTTCCAGTACCAAATTAAATGACTGAGCTGCTGCTGCTATTGTTGCTACTGTTATTATTGTCATTAATAATTCCCAACGTTGAAACCTCACTGCTGACCTCCTGGGTTTTCTAAGAGGGAGTGTGCAGCCAGTCCCCACTCCTGTTTTGCAGATTTTTTTTGTATTGTTTGCATGTGGCTTTTTCGAGGAGGATATATGAAAAACCTGAAACATCTCCTCTGAGGGACTGGCAGTTCTGCAGTTTCACTAGGAAATATTAATGCATGTAAACATTTTTCAAAAGGCATTACATCTTCCTGCACGTACTTTATTATATTCCCACAAATCTGACTAGATTTGATAGATAGGTAACCAGGGAGCAAGGATGGGGGAAGTGTACTAGAGAAGGAAGGAGGGAAAAGGGAGGAAAATAAACACAAACCTGCTGTAATTCAAAACAAGGCAAAATCAGATTGTGTGCTTTGGCTAATTTTCTTATTCAGGTATTGATCCAATGGCTGCTCCAGAGTCTATTAGCAGTCAGCCAGTGAAAATATTTCCCATCGGGGGCTCTGACCTGAGACGGGGGTGAATCTATACCAATTTGTTCAAACAGAGGAAAGGTTTTTCCTCTGATTTGTATTTGAATTTGCACAGTGTACAGGGGGGGCCCTGATGTGGGGCTTGGCGGGGAGGTGCTTCTCAGGTGGGAATCAAGCTTGAGCCAGGTAACTGATTGGAAAAAAAAAAAAAAAGCCTGATTGCACTCTGAGCTGGGCACCCTCCATCTGTTTGACTGAGATATCTGGGCACTGCTGTGGCCTCGCCAGTTAGAGGGAGTAGAGCAGCCCTTTGCATCCCCTTGGCAGGGAGGACGCACAGACTTGCCATGTCAAAGCTGGTCCAGGAAGGAGAAAGCTGCCCTCCCTGCATAATTTAAAGAGATGGAGAGAGAAGGCAGTAGTGGTCACTGTCTCCTGCCTACGCCTTCCCTCCATGTGCTGCAAGTGCTGAGGAACAGATTTCCTTTGACGATGGTTGCCTGGCTCTCTCCACTGGTGGGTTTCAGGCTGGTCCAGCTGGACTCACAACTGATTTGACCCAATTTGCTCCTGCTGGAGCAGGCCAGTGTGGGTGCTGCTTCTCAGGTTAAGAGCCTGCTACAAGAGTTGACAGATCCTGATGCTTTTCTTGGGTTCTGCCAGAAGTTGCCTGATAATAAGCTTTGTGCCTCAGCTTCCACCCAAAGTTGTGCGGAGAGTGCTGTGAGGATGCCTAGCTCCCCTTCTCATGCCTGCTAGTTGGCTGCCTGTTACATTATTGTTTCAGAAATGATTCAGAAGGACCCCTTAAATCCAGTTCCTGCAGCTATTGAGAGCCACCAGAAATCCCGGTAGTGAAAAACCTGATAAGGTTAGCAAGGTTCATGGTTTCCAGTGTCTGTTGGATCACCAGCAGGTCTGATGGCAACTGCTTCCTGCCAGTCCCTGTACCAGCCTTGAGACCTCCAGGTTTGGGGTCTGTCTGTCTTGGTAAAGTGTTTGGCCTCTCTTCCTTGGTGAGGAGGCAATTGAAAAGTCATGGTTGAAGAGATGAGGACATGATTTGGAAAGCCTTTGTTTATGCATAGGAGCATGGAGTCTGCCTCTGAGAACGCCAGAAAAGCCAGTGTTGTATCTTAAAATCCATCATTTGGAAATATGAAAGAACTAGAGATGACCTCTAAACTTAGCTGACCAAGCTCCTGATCCTTCAGTCTATACAGGGCTTCCCCATTAACCAGTCACACCATACTGCCTGTTTTCCATTACTTGCCCAAATGTGGGAGCCTAAGGTGGACAAATCCTTTTCATAAAGAGAGGAAAATCTTCTTTCATCTAAAAGCAAAGGCTAAGAGTAGGGGAGAGTAGTAGGATGGGTTTATTCTCCTTATGCTGTTTTTAGCTTTTAAAATTGGCTGGAATTCTCCTCAGCCTTGTTACACTTGCTTTAATTTAGTGATGGTCACAGAAACACTTAGAGGGAGGGAAGAGGTAGGAAGGCAGAAATAAATAGGTACTTTAAATCTTAAATCTGTGCAATTTTTAAACCACAAGTTTATTTTTGACTTGGCCATAACTTCCAAGGAACCAGGCTGGGTGCCGGGGAGAGCAGTAACTTCAGCTCTGAGAAAGAGTGGGAAAGTTTATGAGATTTTTAAAGCAGTCAAGCAGAGGTCCCTGCAGTCAGTGGCATGAGGGGAGCACATATGGGAACAATGACAGTAGCATTTTGTAATATTTAGGAGAGTATTTAACAGTATCAGGACTGTGGAGAATGCTCTTGTTGCTTTTATAGTCAGTAGAGGACGTCTTAGGGTGCTGGAGGGAGGGCTGCTGGAGGGCAGGCTCCTCTGCCTGGCCTGCAAGGGTGCCAGCTGCTGCAGGAGAGCTGCTGGCCACATTCCCAGGGTAAGGAGACCCCCATTCCTCCAGCTTGTAGCATGGCTTTCTGGACAACAGACAGAACAAATGCTGTGCCAGGATTTCTGAGTAGCACGGGCTAGAGGGGAACAATTAAATTCCAAGGTGCCGCTTGCTTGACATGCACCAGTGATTGGCTCACATCAGGTGCAGGATTTTAAGTTTTTCATGACAGTTAATTGGTCCCATCCTTGCCCTAAGCATGACCAGTTCCCAGGGCTTTAGCAGAAAGAAGAATGACTCATGAAACAGAGTTGTCAAGCTGCAGATCCTTGATGATGCTTTGGATGTGTTGGCCTTTCGTTCCACTGTCTCCCTCCTCCTGGGCTGTGACACAGGCTGTAGGAGGGAACTGAACTGTTTCTATTGTCTTTCACATTTTGCCTGTCCTGTGCAGTATTAGGTTCCTGCAGCAAAGCAAGCAAGCTGTGCTTTGCTACTGTGCTGAGGAGATGGATGTAAGCTGGTGTCGAGTTGTGTGCTTGCTCCCATGAGGAATGCAGTGCACAGCACCGAGCAGCAACCAAAGTAGGAGAAGGCTGAAGATAGGACCACACAGGAGAGTTGCTGAGGGCTGTTCTGCCTTGTAGGGAGAAAATGCTGTGAGTGACTCTCCCCTGTTGAGGGAAGGTGGGGATAGGGAGGGATACATAGTGCTCGCACGTTATTTGAATGACTGAGGTAGGCTGATTCCTCCAATTAACATTTAGAGTTTTGTAGCATATATTGTGGAGTATGGCTTGAAAATGGATACTGAGAAAGCGTATGAGGTATCTATAGAAACCTAGTGTGTCCCTGAGATACACAGCAGAGTCTGTGACAGGTCCCCAGAATAACAGCCTCTTGGTGTTCCTGCTATTGTGCAAGACTCATTCATCACGTTTCTCCTAGAAAGTGTATCAGGCTCTGTCTGGTTCAGGACTATGGAAAATAGCACCTGCTTCCCTCCACCATCTCTGTAGATGTGTATTCTTGTGTTCTTTTTAATGTCTTGTACAGAGTATTTTTTTCTTTTTATGAGGTAACACCACTGGCAGGGTTACTTCCTCTGAAATGCTAAAGGAAACGTTCTTTGCAGGCTTCACTCGCATGTGCTTGTCTGCCCACATTGCTGAGGACTTCGTATGACTCAGTCGAGCAGTGTCTTCCCCATCCCGAAGTTACTTCCAGCTCTGGATCTCATGCTGCACCACCCTAGATGCACAGGTGGTCCACAGAGTCTGCATCTCCTCTTCATCTGGGGCCAGGACACCAGAGGGATCAACTCCTTCCACTGGGCCTCGCTGCTCTCCTTGGCATGAGCAGCAGTTCACATGTTGGTCCTCCGATCAGATTCCCATCAAGTGTAGCAGTAAATAGGAGTCAGTGTGGGGACAGTCTGAACTGTGGTCATCTGTGCAGTGGACTGTGGCCAAAACACTGTCCTCATGCAAGCCAGGAAAGGGCCATGATGGGAAATCTTGATTCTCCCCCCATGAGTTAAAGGCAAGTTTGTGTGAGAAACAGAGGGAACCAAGGGGAGCAGCTTTGGCTGGCAGATGTGCTATAGCCCAGATAGCTGCAATGGATTCAAAGCTGTCTCTCTGGTCTCTGTGCATTGCAGGGAGCTGAAGCTTTCAGGGTCCCAGCCTGGATGCTTTCTGCTTCTTCAACAGCCTTGTACCTGCAGAAGAGGCACGATTTAGTTTTGAAAGGGACTGGAGGGGGGATGGGGTGGATGGAAGAGTAAGTCTGAGAAATGCAATTCAAGGAAAATCAAGAGAATTATCATGCTACAGGATGAAACTTGCCCCTTGTACCACATCCATTGCTATCTTAGATTTGAATTTTAACTGTTCTTTGGTCTTTGAAAAAATACTATCCTCCTGCTGAGCAGGGACTTGCTTTTCCACTGCTCCCTGATGTTTCTTCCACGAGAGTAACCTTAATTATCTGCAAATAACTGGGGCAGGTTACTCTTTTGTTTGCTACTCGTTCCCCAAACAAACCCCCTCATTTTCCTGCCTCATTTGGGCTGGGTAGCCACCAGCATTAGGCAGGAACGTCTTGGAGGAAGGAAAGCAGCATGTATGTCACCAGCCAAATGAACCTAGGGTTTCTTCTTGTCATGGTGCCCTGGGAAAGCCATTTGCAGACCTGGCTGCTTCCAGTGGCCTCTTGAGGCAGGTTTTTCCCAGACCACTCTCACTCTCATGAGAGTGTTAGCAGCTTAGGATGGGGCTGCAAATGAGCTGAAAGTCCCCACTGCTGTTTCCCGCCCCCCTCCTCAACCCCTGACATACCGTCTGTCCCTTACAGCTGCCAAAAATCTTCCTTTACTTGATCTCTGATCGATGCTTTTTATGTGGTAACTGGTGTAACAGGGTCTGCCCGCCAGCACTATTGCCATCAGGGCATATGCAAGGGCACTCTGAGCCCTTTGTTGTTAGCTGCTAGTCTGCTTGGGTTTTTGTTTACACTGTCTTTCCTCAGCTGCATGTAGAGCTGTGAGCATCCTATGGAATGCTGTGAGGCAAGAGCACAGGATACAGTGGGAAATCCTTGGTTTGGGAACAAGATGGGACCATCTTCCAGTGCTTTGGTAGCATCAACAGGAGGTGAATGGCAAAATGTTGTCTTACTTGCTGTGCTGGTGTGAATATCCAGTGTGCACTAGGTTTTTTGGCTTGCCTGGTAACCTAGAGATTTAAGAAAACAAACAAAAAAGTAAACACCACAACAATGAGAAAAAAAGCCACCATGGGTTTATGATCTGTTCCGGGCTTTTTCTTAATGACTGCAGAATGATTTTAATGTCTGATGTGAGATCGTATTTAACGTTCTTCCTTCTCCTGTCCTATTCACTTCGTATTTGGTACTGCAACATGACATTAAACTGCTGCTGGGCTCTGCTCTCATGTGGATGCATTTCTGTGACAAGTGGACTGACTTGGGTGAGACAGACCATGAAACAGCCTACATGTGTTTAGTTTTACTAGGAAGGAGGGAGCAGGTGTGAAGGGAGAAGCGGTAAACGCTAACGTGCAAGGATTATCCTTCACTTTGAGGACTCTGGCTCAAGCGATGAACAAGGAGTCTGTCACAGGTGTTGCATAGCCTGTAACCTGTTGTTGAAGAAGTTGTGTGGGAGATCTTGTGCTTTCCCTATTGAAGGATCCAGCATTACTGCGTTAACAAGAGGGAGTGCTGGCGGCTGCTGTGGGGCACCCTCCCCAGGAGGTTTTCGGGGCTGAGCTGACCACAGGTCCAGCTGAAGGGGTTTGCTCTGCTCCTGCAGCAGCAGGGTCCTGCATCTCCAGCTGTCCCTTCCCCTTGTTTCCCTCATCTCTGCACCTGGGTGTTTTGGACAGTGCAAAACTGCAGCCCTTCCTGGCAGGCAGCATAGTCTGCAGAGCTGGTGTGAGACAGGGTTCCAGGTGGCTGAGGGGCAGTTTGGGAGGGAAAGGACATGCAGCTGAGGGTACAAAGGATAAGAGTGTGCTCGAAACCTGCTCTGGGGACAAGGTGTTTGCACTCTGCACGTCAAAGGGGTGCTGATGTTACTCCAGGAGTGATGGCTTCTGTCTCAAGGCACTGTTTTACTGCTTAAATGCCACCACTGCCAAGGAGGTGACTAACAGACACTGTTTTAATAAACACAAAGAAGGCTTTCTGTCTCCATCACCTGCTGCCTGCTCGTTGTTTCTCTTCCTTGTATTATTCCTCATGGGCTGTATCTCTCCACCAGTGAATCAGGTTGCTTGTGAGTGGAGTAAAACCTTACATCTTGTAGCACCTCTTTTTTTGGGGTGTTGTGTGGCACGAGGTGTTGTAGTGGGCGGTTACTGTAGGGTGGAGATGCACCAGGCAGCCCCTGCTGATGTGTGCTGGATACTGTACAGAAAACAGACCCTGAGGGCTGTGGTGTTTTCTATGCTGTGATTCCATTTGTGGGAGGCTGGTAGACACGTAACTGGGCTGTTGGACTGGAAACAGCAAGGATGATGAGCACCAAAAAAGGCTGTTCCTCACCATATGGTGCTGAAGACTGCTAAGGCTATGGGAGCAAATGAGTACAGTGAGCTCTTGAACTGAACTGATGACTCCTTGAGCATCCTGGGTGCAGTCTTTAATCTCTTTGTGCTCAGTTCTCTTACCTGTGCAGCTGCTCACCAGCCTACTGGAGGGGCATGAACATCCATCCCTTTGCCAATGAAAGGCCTGTCTAAGGCTGTGAGGAAGGGCAGTGGACCAAATCCCTCCAGTCTAACCACTTGTCCTCCACAGAGGAGAGGTGACGTGTCCGTGTCCCTCTTCTCTCATCTCCCTTTCTCCAGACATGGTGCGGAGTCCCGTGAGGTCCCACAGCACCTCTTTCTGCTCTCTGTCTTTGGAGGTGAGCAGCAGGCCGTCAGCAGTGCCCGCTCGCTGGAAGCTGCCTCCTCTCCTCAGCCTAGTGGGCCACCATCATTATGGCCAAAAGCCAACAAAATGACGCAGTCTGTGGCCAGCATGCCTGCTAAATGATATAATTTCTGTGCAGTGGGAGCAATGCATCACCCAAGTCCGCAGGGTCCACTGGTATTGAGTTGCTGTTAATGGAGAAGGGATGCTGAATTGACTGCAGTAACGCTTGCTGAGTGCTCCCGAGGGAGGAGGAAAGCAGAGGCTGTGTCCTGCGAGGGAAACAGGGGTTGCAAGCCAAAGTCTTGCCTGAACACTATTAATTCGTCTTTAGGACTCTAGGGCAGCCTTTAGGCCTGGAGCAGGCAATGCACTGCAAGGTGAGCCCTGCGGAGCTCCCAGGCTGTTGCTCAGTGTGGCTCCAGTTTCTCCTCCCCACTGCTGCTAGGAGGAAGGTGGTGCCTCATGTGCTTTTCCAGTGTGGTGAGGCTTCCCGTGATGCAGAAAATATGAAATGTTTTGGAAGAAAAGCTTTAGATCTTGTCCTCAAGCCTCAGATCTTTGACCTGTCCTCTCCATCAGATTTCCTTAGCTGCCAGGCACCTGCCGGCTCCAGCAGCAGCCTCTTGCCCTCGACTTGTGCTCAGAAGCTCAGCAAGGAGAGCACAAAGGGGAGCAAAGCTGAGGAGTCTTCCCATTTCCCAGGGATTCTTAGATCAGGGTGCCAGGACCAACTAGCGAAATATATATCTGTGACCTTCTGTTGCTCCTGCCAGGCACTTCACAGTTCTCAACCTGACACCGGCTAAGTTGCAAAGCTACGTCTCAGCAGGTGACAGCTGCTCCTGCTGTCTTTCTCACTCTTTCTGTCTGGTAACAGGATCTCCTTAAACACATGGTAGCATTTTCACCGTGACAAGCAAAGCTTGCAGAGTAAAGTCAAATAGCTTGATGTGAAGCTTAGGCTCAACTCTTAGATGGGAATTGTAGCTCTGTGTACGTACCATCCCCTTTGCATTTTGCCCAGGAGCAATGGAGTAGCGATAAAAATACCCTTTAGATAGCAATTCTCATGACATTAGTCCCTAGTCTGTCTGGAAATGTCCTGATCTGTAATGTTTCTGGCAGAAGCTTGTGATTGCATTGAGCTCCAGCCACCTCTGAGCTTTGCTCAGTGTGTGGAATCTCAAAGACTTCATTATCTTGGGGCAAGCTGGATTTTTATCTGAAGTTATGTGGGCTGGAAATCTTGCAGGTCCAGACACCTGAGATCACAAAATCAATTCTGCCGTCTATTAAATAGGTGTAATTCCCATTGACTGCAGTGAAAGTTACAATTTTGCAAAGGAAGGTGGAATTGGATCCGTATGTATTAGAGACAGAAACCCCATCATTGGCTTCCTCTGGATCTTTATCCAAGGTCAGTGCAAGACATTTTCCAAGTGTTTATGACCACTGCTTCACTCAGTCTACTGTGGGCTGGACGTGCCAGTGTCTCCCACCACCCTGCTTTACCATTAAGAACTGAAGTGTGACAGAGGGTGGAGAGCAAAGGCTACTGCCAATGGTTGTGGATTTTTTGTACGTGGTTTTTAAGTGGTTTAGCTTGTGACATTTTTCATTCTGTGAAGGCTTGGATTTATTTTTTTTGTTGGATTATATTAAGCACTAAAAACACTGAAATAAATTCCTCCTGGCAAACTTCCCTATCCCTGCAAGTTACCTTCAGTCCCACCTCCTCCATCTTCCACTTCAGAAGAGAAGAAAAATGTCTTCAAAGCTGACTGGTACTGAGCAGCAGAGATGGTGCTGCCCTCCAAGTTCCCCTGTCATCCTTCTGGTAGAGTGCTTCTTCAAGCCCCCATGTTGGTGTAGCACTAACACTGGGTGTAACTGACAATACACCTGCTTGCTTCCCTGGGCTTAGGCACTTGCGCTGGGTTGTCTGTGTGGACACACCTTGCTGAAGCAAAGCCAAGGGGATCGATTTCAGTGCAACTCAGTAGGTCCAGATGCTACCCACCATTAGCTCAGTCCCTGCTATTTAACAGCAGGGCAAGGCTGGCTGTAAGGGGTAGGTGAAATGGGCACTTGGCTAGGACCAGTAGGGATGGGGGCTGTGGCCTTAGTGTCCACTTCATGACTGTCAAAGCTCTCAGAGTTAAGGCTGGTAATGACTGCTGTGGGGCAAACCTCCTTCCCAGCAGAAGTGGGCTTTGCTCTTCGGGATCTTCTGTACTTTCCATCTTGTTCCTACCATGTCTATGGCAGGAACAGCCAAGGCTCAGACCTTGTCAGAGATAAGTTTTGCCTCTGCTTCTAGGTGGGCTGCAGCAGATGGAGACCAGCCTTGTATTTACTTGTTTGCAGGTGCTTGTGAGGTTGGAGGTGGAAAAGGGCCAGCCTGGCATTGCTGGCAGCTTTTTACAAGCAGTGTTCTAGCCGTGACCTCTTCCCCATATGGACTTCATGTGAGCTGCAGGCAGCTGTGTGGGAGCGCAGACCTGAAACAGACCAAATTTGGCTTGGCGGCTTCTCACAGCTTGTAAAATACCAGGGAAGCTTCAAAGTAACAGTTTGCCAGAGCTAATGGCATTGAAGACTTTCCTACCCTGATAACGCAGGCTCTTCTGGTCACTTCTCAATGTGACACCAGGTCTGCCAAGGGCTATACCAACACGTGCGCTCTGGGGATGCAGGGTTTGACCAAGCCCTTTGCCACCAAGACCTTCTGCCAAGGCAGAAGCCCAGGGCAGTGCCGCTGTCCTGCCGCGTGGACGTAGAGCTGTGCAGCCAACAGCTGGCCATAGAAAACCTGCTGTTCTTCTATGCTTTGTGAAAAGTCTTGAGGTGACAGATACAGAATATTTTGAAAAGTGTTTGGTTGCTGCAGGTTGTTAGTTTGTACTTACCTTACTGAAGATTTGCTGGGGGATTTTAAAAATTGTGAAGTTCAAGGACTGAAAATATGCCTATTCCCAAATTTGAGGTCACCCGAGTGATGTGAGACATTAGGGGCTCTCTAGCATGGTGCCACAACATATTTGACAGTTGTGTCGATGTAAATCTGATGCCTATTTCTTTACCTCAAAGCTGTTTCTTAAAGAGCATCAATGAGACCAAATGCATGCCTGTACCACACTGAAAAAGAATGGAAAACTAAGTTGCTGACTGTCTGTGGTCATTAAAGACCAGAATCACTTTTTTTTTCTTTCTTTTTTTTCATGAGTTCTGGCCAAATTCCAACTTAGGTAATTATATTCTGCTTCCCTAATTCCCTCTGAAGCTTCAAATCAGTTTAGATTGCTTTTCCCTTTCTAGCCTGAGCAATTAGATAATGTTTCTGAGCCCTGTTAACCAGCTATGTTCCACCTCAGAGGAAGCTTCATTTTATTGCTTATGGAAGCAGCCTCCTTCCCCCACCTGTGTCTTTCTGATATGACAAATGATAGTGAAACATGAAGTAAAGTGATGCTGGGGTGTCCGGCACTTCTGCTCTGCTGAGGCCAAGCTTCGGAAGGTTCTGAATTCTTCACTCATTCTGCAGCATGCACCAGCTGCCCTGGATGGCTTTGATGAGGGTAACATGCTCTGCAGCAGTACTGGTGGGAAAGGGGTGTTGCTTGTGTCTCAGCAATGGAAATGGCCCTTGGAGCAACAGTCTGCAGAGGAGATGAGAGACAAAGGCTGTGTCAAAGGGGAGTGCAGCATGCGTGGCATGGGAAATTATGAACTGCAGTATGGGGAGGGGAAAGTGTTTGAGGCAGTTCTTCCTAATGGCTCCACGCTGCATATATGCATCCAATTTTCCATGCTGCACTTTCTGGCAGAGCAGCTGGTGATGCTAATCCTTTGTCCTTATCGGTCATGTGTAGCAAGGATTAGCAGAGCATCCTTCAATGAGGCACACCCCCTCCAACTGCTCCCCTGTAAAACTGGGGATGGTGAGGGAACATCTGGCTTGATCCTTTGCACTGGGCAGAAAGAGAAGGGATGTTGCACTGCTGCATAGTGCCACACACATTTTGTGTTCCTTTTAAGTTTCAGGTGAACTGATATAGAGGGGAAATGGTTTCTCAGGATTTAAAAGTGAGTATCGAGTGGAGCCTCTTACGTGAAGAAGGATGTTTAGGATCTCACGCTCTGACCCCATCCCACAGACTCCTTGAGTGGCTGTTGTCTTTCTTGTGGTGGTGTAGTCTGCTTCCCATCAACACTTGAAGCCCTCTAAAGAGAGACAACATGTGCCTTCCTTGCAGTGGTGTTGTATCAGGCCCAGCCAAGATTGACAATAATCACACCTATTACTGTAATACCTGCTGTGAGCTCAGATCCCCTTGCTATGTGCCTTCAAGTGATAAACAAAAAGATAGCAAGCCTGCTACAAGTCAGGTGCTTTGGGTGCTGTTTTTTCACCCTATCTTAAACCTCTGTCTGTAGGGACAACTTGAGCTGAATGCCAGAGCAAGTTTCTTGACGCAAACATGAAAGCAGCCATGGAGATGCTTCTCTAGGGACATTTTAAAGCATGATCAGGTTCATCACCACGGAGCAGACTATAGGGAAGGCTTGCAGGTGACCTGGCAAGTACCATGGGAATTTTCTGCCTGTTATATGTGTGGTTCCTTCAGCTCTTTCTATAGCTCATCTGAGCTTTGCTGTTGGCCCACTTGCCTATGGGAAGTGTTGGCATACCTGTATGTGTGGAAAAGACATTATTGGTTTTATCCCTTTGGTGTTAACCAAATAGAATTTGTACCAGAAGAAAACGTGTGGGCTAATGCAGTAAGAGAGAAGCCTAATTAACAAAGCTACACAAAAAGAACCTGCAGGGCTTGGACATCTTGTTGATTTTGAAGTCTACCAGGGAGCTTCTGTTACAGCCTCTCTGTGTAAAGACACGATGACCCATACCACTACTCCCCAGTACAAGGGCATGTGTGGCAGGAACTCAGTCACATGAAGCATCTGGAGGGCTGGGGTTTTTTAATGCATGTATGGGGTTATTGCGAGAGGGATGCTCTGTGTGTATCTGCTGTACTGGGAAGAAAGCTGGTACTCAAGCAGCTAAAGCAATTGCCAGCACATTTCCTTCTCTTTTGGTAATTGTTCTCCCAAAAACTCTCAAAAAGGCTTCTTCATCTTCGTTGCACTTGGAAGTAGCTGTACTGCAAAACACTTCAGCAACCACATTTCTTATACAGAAGAAATATAAAGCTCTTTGTATGTATTCTTGCAGAGCCACCAAGCTAGTGGCTCTCAATGCATAGAACTGGCAGCTGCCTGTGTCCCAGGGGATTTGAATCCTGCTCAGCCAAAGGAGTGATATTTATGTACTCTTCCAGGATAGTGACTGGAGACCAGGACTTGGGGTTTATGTGAGAGGGGCCTTGTGGAAGGGTTTCCAGCTCTTTTCCAGCTCCTTTCTAGGTGCTTGTGGGGTCCCTGAGCCCACCTGCGCATATTTGCTCTCTGCCCATCCAATTCCTGAGGCAGAAGTTGCTGTGTAAAGGGTTGTGAGGTCAGAGCTGTGCTGCCTGAGTCATGCTTGGTATTCCCAACCACAGTGAGAGTCTTTCTGAGGTGCTCAAGTGTCCTGGTTACCCAAAATCAGCTTGGAGTTTAATGTGTGATTATCACCAGGAGGAAGAAAATACTTCGCACTGTCTTGGAGGCTGATGGTGCTGGGCTTAATTAATGGAGAGCAGTCTGTCCCCGCATACATCTGTCCCTGCGTCCTCCTCCTTCCTATCAGTATCTTCTTAGGTTTGTTTTTAATTATTTTTTATTAAGTGTTGTGCAGAATGGTAAAACCCACATCAGATTACTGAGGATATTAATCTTTGCACTTCTCTAGCACATTTCATCCAATGACAGAGGTTTGTTTTACAGATATTAATTACAAGGCTTCATAACTCCCCTGTGAGGAAGGTAATAACTACAAAAATACTTAGCCCTTATATGGCATTTTGCATCTTCAAAAAGTTGTATAAACAGTAAGCTTTAAAGTACCCTGCATGACACAATAGTGCAATTATTCAAATAACTCATGAGGAGGCAAAGATATACCAAGGGGAGAATGTACTTGCCCAAGGTTACACATCAAGTCAGTTATTGACTAGTGTTCATTGAAAATCATTCTTAGTTTATGGGTTCCTTTCCCACTCTCTGTCTTCTTTGTTATCATAGCCAGGCAGTGATACGTGAGAACAGTAGAGGGTGAAGGCCATGAACTGGAGACTATTAGGTCCATGTACCTCAGTAGAAACACAGAATGCCATGTCTTATGGATGGAGGTGGAGTAGTTTGGCTGAAAGACTTTGTGGCTAACAGGGTCCTGAAGAGCTGTTTGCTGTCAGTGCTCGATGGTGGCTGGTGGCGTGGAACGCTGATGCTGCTGCAAATGAAATTCTTTGGTGTTTAATGAGTAGCTCCCTAGCTACTTCACTTGACTCCCTGTCCCCTTCCTGGGAAAGCACATAGCTGATAACTGAACTTTTTGTTCCCTGCCTGTTTTAGGACATGATCAAACAGGAAGAGATGTTTGAAGGTGCGGTGAGAGTCACATGAGGCAGAGTGGCTCATTTTTGGGTTATAAGCAGTATATATGCCTGTGGAAGGCGGAGCAGCCCTGGTTGAACCCGTTGTTGGAGTAAGGAATGACTTGTTTTCCCCTCAGGCAATTTAAACAACCTTGTCCAGGCTAATTTGTGTCCCTCAGATGAGGATTAGCAGAAGTAGTTTGCAAGACTCAAATGATTATTTGTTGTTTCCCCTGTGTAATCTGTAATAGAAGAAATCCTTTGTCACAGTAAGTTTTGAAGTGCCCCAAGGCAGGTGCGCTCCCCATCTCAGTAAAACAAATTGCTGGTGCCTTGGTAATTGGTGACGTGTCCTGTGGGACAAACAATGCAAAATAATTGCACAGTCCTTGTCAGCCGTCACTCTGGTGGGCTACTGCGGAGCTGCGCTCTTCTGTGGTATAACCAGATCTGGAGTCTTTCCCCTTTTTGCAAAACTGGAGCAGGCTGAAACTGAGGGGCAAAACTAGCTTTTAGAAGGTAAACCAACACCTTGCCTGACGGGAAGCACAAGGGACTTGCTCATCTAGGGGATGGCAGTTCCAGTTTGCACAAGCAAGGCTCAAGCAAGTGTGTGTTTTCAAAAACTATGCCTCTTTCGCTGTTCAAACATTTTTTTCTTTTAATCGAGAAGCCTCCTCTCTAGTTCTCTTGTTAATTTGTCCAAGGGTATTCTGCAGCAGGCTGGGTTGGTTGGGGCCTTTAAGAAAGGAGGCTGGTTTGAGAATTTGCTCTCCTTGGGAGTTTGCTTTCCTCCTGTCACCTTCAGAAACCAAGGGACTTGGATGAAAGATAATGATTTTAAACTTAGAGCAGACTGAGACTACATCTAAGGAAGAAATTATTTTCTGTTAGGGTGGTGAGACACTGGAATAGGTTGCCCAGAGAAGTTGTGGATGCCCACCTCCCTGGAGATGTTATGGCCAGGCTGGTTGGGGCTTTGGGAAGTCTGGTCTAGTGGGAGGTGTCCCTGCCCATAGGACTAGGGGGCTGGAACTAGATTGTCTTTATGATTGCTTCCAACCCAAACTGTTTGATGATTCTGCGACTGTTTTGTTCTCTGTGGGATGGGCTGTTCTGGGTTATTCCAAAAACAGTTGAAGACCCAGGAGTGTTCTAAATAAAATTAAATTCCTTACTAATATCAAGAGAACAGCAAATGGAGCTGAGGATAAGTGATTTTAAAATACACTGAGGTCTTAGTCTGCTCTTGGCCTTGTCTAAGTAGGCCAAAGCCTTTTCTCTTGCAGGAGAGAGTTTGGGAACAAAAGTCTTTAAAGAGCTTTCCTATTCACACACACTTCGGCTTTGAGGCTGGTGCCTGTCAGCATTTCAGTCTCTCAGAGCTTTATTTCCTCAGTGTCAAAGATCATCTTGCTTCCTTTGCAAGGCTGTCAGCTAGACCCTGGCTGCTTTGATACGGCTGTGTTAGTCCCTGAATCCCCTGTTGAACAAGCTGCTCAACAATGTTTGCACAAATGCATGATCTCGGGTAGAGAATTAATCTCTGTCTCTACCCCCTCTGCAGTCAGCCAGCTGAGAAATTATTTTAAACACCGTCCCATGTGCATTAAAGCTTCCCCAATTTCGTCTGCAAGTCTCTGGTGTTTCAGATGATCTTTTGACTCTGCACAGATGCAGGGTAATAAATTTATAACCTTGCTTTGTGGAACTTTTGTTCCTAAGTTTGCTGCTATTGGTCTCTCACCAGGGGACAGCCAAGCCAGCATCAGCCTGCCTTGCTTCTCCTTGCCTGTGTTTCAGTTGTAATCAGATTTTGATATTTATTTTTTTTCAGAACTCTTTACTAGCCCATTTTCCTTTTTCCTTCCTTTTTTTTTCTTTTACTACTCTTCTCCCAAACATATTATTTGAGCTGTTGCAGCTGCTTGTGAGAAGGAACTCCACCACTGTAGCCAGGATGTGGCAATGCCAGAGATACTCCCATTTTGCGGGGGTCAGGGATGCTCCTTGTGGTTGTAGTAGTGGCCCAAATCCTGGCCCATTTGTGGGAACAGCCGTGCAGTACTGTGTGGGTTAACCGCGTGTGCATCCAGCAGGTAGCCCTGTCTTAATGAGAATAGCTGCAGGTGGAAGGAGATTACAAAAGGTCAAAGCTGGTAACTCGGTGCTGAAGACAGGCTTGTGTTTTACAGCCTCTGAAAAAAATGCAACTTGTTTGCTGGGCATTTACTCCCCCATCACCTCCTAAGTCTCCTGAGCAGCAATAAGCAGAGTACTGGGCTGAGGAGTGCCTTGCCCAGGAAAGGCAGCGTGGCCAGATGTGCTGCACAGCTGGAGAGGAGTAGATGGATAATCTATTATAGGGAAACAATGCAAACTATTTGTTATGGTGTCAGGAATATTTCACTGCATGAGCAGCATGTGGCAGACACAGAGTGACAGAAAATGCTCCCTGTGTGCAGAGCCTTACAGAGGCAAGGAGGGGTTTCCCTTGTTCTGCCAAAGCAACTGGCAGGGGGTACTTAGAGTCTAAGAGGGTTGTGAAAGACCCTCCTCTAGCATTTGCATGCAAGGAGAGATGAAGTAGCAGTTCTTCATCCAGATTCCCTCACTTTAAAATAAGTCATAAAAGTGTAACGGGCTGACTGGTATGTGCACCACTGCCCTCTCCTGTGCGTGTAGGGGGACGCTGGTTGTCAACGAGGCTGTGTTGCACACCTCTGTCTCTCGCTTCTGGGCAGATGGACAGGTGCTCTGCCCTCTCCCATGATCCTGAAGTCCTTGGGTACCATTGCATTTGGGAACATCCTTTAACGTGATGTCCTGCCTGGCAGCTTCAAAGCTGTAACTTCAGTGTTTTGTGGAAATGCAGCTACCAGCTCTGCTGTTAAGGATGAACTCAACTTCACACGTAAACTGGGAATTTGATCTCTTAGTTATATGTGAAAAATGCAGCTTACCCCCTACAGATTTACAGTACTTAGTTCTCACTGGAAGAATGAATTTGCAGAGAATTTGCAAGTCAATCTATTAATTGGCTTGAATTAAGATTAATTTTTTTAAAGTATCCTCAGTAAGGAATTTAATGTTTGTCAGTCTCTTTCTTTGTCTGGAATTAATAATGTAATAGTACAGTCTCTTCAAACGTGGTGTGTAATTAGTATTCATTGAAATCTTATGTCTAGGCTAAATCTGAAGAAAATAGGTTGTAATTAAACTAAGTTATTAACAGTTACTATATCTAATTATTGTGACTATGTGATTCTGCTCTAGGTCAGGTGGGAGATCATTATCCCAAACTCAAACCAATCCAGGACTTAAAATGAGCACTAATTAAGAGAGGAGTTATGCACAGTTAAAACACCCTGAATAATACCAACTCTTTGCAGTTATGATGCCATACACCAGCAAGATTATGACTAAGATGTATTACTGCCATCGGCTCTGTCTGAGATGAAACTGAGGTTTAAAGATATTGTGTATTTTTCCTCTCATTCTCAACCCTTGCCATAATGAGCAGAAGAGAAATAACTGTGTGTTCCATTACCCTGCTACATCTGGATCGTTTTTTTTTTTTAGTATAATCTTAATTTCCCAGGTTAGTTATTCTTGCCCTAGGGAATAATTGCAAGATTTCTCTGCTGTTTGTAACTCTTCAATTAGCTATGTGCACTTTTTCCTTTTAGCTCTGTTTTCACGTAGTTGCAGGTCTTGCAATGACGTGTCAGAAGGCTTCTGCATCTGCACAGTGTTACGTGGGTGCCAGCCACCAGTGGCAGCCCTTCTTAAGGGGAAGGATTTTTCTTCTACCCTCTGTCCCTCCTTCCCCTCCCCTCTGTCTTTATTAGGCAAAGAGCAGAAGGAAGAGAAAACAAAGAGTTGACAAAGATGAATATGCTCTATGAATCAAAGTCTCTGGGAACGCTTCTATAGGTTAGTTCTGTTCCTAGCAAGAGTGGGAGACTTGTACGAAATTTCCCTTGAGCTGTTCTTTCCCGTCCTTAGAAAAATGCCAGGAAACTTGGATGAGAGCATTTTAAATGGCATCTATCTAGCACTCCTTTGTTGCCTATTTTGCTACAGCTAATTAAAAGAGAAAAGCCTTTTAATATTTAAGCACCATTAACTCGGCTGAATTATTAAATGTCAATTTGCATTATGTGCATAAAAGGATCAATAAACAAAGAGAATAAAACAATGGAGGTGGCTGGGGTTAGAGAGATGTCAGCTCCTCTTATCGGAACCAGAGGGAATTGCTCACTTGTCTGCCAGTTGTGGTTATTAGTTATTGGTACCCGAGAGGGAAAGAACTGGGGACTTTCTAGGACTCTGCATGCCAGTGGCACTGCAGGGATGTAAGGGATGCTGTCAAGATAAAACATTACATTGGCTTGATTTCCAGGGCCGTCACGCATCCCCCATTGCCTCAGCTTTGCTGACAATTTGTTGGCATTTCCTTTTGGTACTTGCTCTCTTCCTTTGGGGTGGAGTTAAGATGTTGTATTTGCTTTTCCCTCTCTAGGTTGTTTTGCTTACCGGCAGTAGTTTTCAGGTTTCAGCTCCTTGTGCTGGGAAGAAGGGATATGGGAGAAAATCCAAAGGAAACCAGTTTTTCTTGAGTAAACCCTTCTGTGTTGCACAAGAAGTTTTCCTCTTTCTCTCCCCATGCATGTGAATTTTTAATGCTGTATTAGGCAACCTTGGAGGCTAAAGTCTGGACTCTGCATTGTAAGGCGCTAGACTGGAATTAGGTACGGATTGATCCTTGGCTGTGCTTCAGGCTTCTCGCCCGACAATGGACAAGCCATTTAATTTCTTTATCTTCCCTAGCTGGCAGCACGCAATAACAGCATTTTCCCACCTAACAGTACTGCTTGGGGGATAAAGGCATCAGTGTTTTGTGATGGCCTTCATGGGAACCCATTTGAGCACAAAGGCTTCTTTCCACCAAGGATCTGTGTCATCAGCAGCACCCCTCTGTCTAATCCTACTCTTGCTGGGAGCAGATAAGCACCTGGCAGAGGGGTGCCAAGTCTCTGCTGTCCCCTGGGTCCTTGGCATCTTTGCCAGGATTGCCACTGAGTGGTTTTAGTGGGGTTTGTGCTGTGGTTGCCTGTCCCCCACCAAGTGGTTTGAGACTAAGTACAGATCTCTTGCAGCCATCATGCTTCCATCCGCTGGAAAGTGGCTTTGCTGCAGGGGAACTGGGGTGCCTGTGGGATGGGTACTGCTGTGCGTAGAGCTTTAGACAGAGGAGAATCCCTGCTGCCCGCCACTTTTCAGTAGCAAAATTGGATTTTTAAATACTTGAATTAAAGGTAGCATCTATATTTCCAGCTCTTTCTAACTACGGTGAGAACAAAACAGGCTTTCAGTGAAATTTTATTTCAGTCTCTTTCTTGTGGCTCTTATGACCCTCTGGCTCCTGCAGTGATTTCCCTCCCACCTCTACTCTGTTTCACAACTGAAATAGCCTTTTGCTTTCTGTGGAGGCTGGGTGTAACAGCAGGTAAACACGGCCATTTGTTGAATCTTTCCTCTCCTGCGTGGAGGGAATGTTTGCACTGCCATCACGGCGTGATTGCCCTTGTATCCCCAGCTCCCTCCAAGCTGGCTAGATGAGGCCCTGGAAGCAGTGGAGCCGTGACAGATGAGAATATATCATAGATTCAGTGCTTGAGTATTTACCCAGCTTCTCAGATGGACTTTGTGGTCTGCATTGAATTCTAGGTCTCTGCAGGAGCTTGTCTGACAACGGTGGGGCTGCTTCGGTAACGTGGACAGGTGTCGTGGGTTAGGGCTGGGCCGGCCA
>NW_009734866.1:0-1016 GCF_000703405.1 Apaloderma vittatum | reverse complement strand
GTTTTGAAGTGCTTCAGGACCACACACCTCCGCCTCTTCTGTCTCTGCATAGGCACTGAAGAACAAGAAGGGAGAGAAGAAAGATCCAAGCAACTCACAGACCTGTCCTGCTCACCTTGAGCCCCCTCATTCCCTGTGAGGATGATAGAGCAAAACAATACTGGCAGAGGTTTCCAGACCTAGGTAGCTAAAAAACGGTGATGAGTGCAGGGGAGGAGCATCAGAGCAGAGGCTCAGGATGGGATGCTTTGGGGTAGGAACCAGAGGTGGGGAAGGAATGGTGGTCCTGGGAGGAAGAAACATGAGAAAAGTAGATGGAAGGTGAGACTGTCATTTGAGAGCTGATTACAGCTCAGGATGCTTGCTTGGCCATGCCCTGGTTCTGCTCCGCGCAGCCTGTCCTGTCTTCTTCTTAGGCTCCATTCCTGAGAGCTTGCCCTGGCGAGGGGCTCTCTCTTCCGTGTGTCTGTGTGTTTATGGAAGTCTAGTGGCCAGCAGCAGGAGACAAAGCACAGGTCGCCGTGGTTCCTGCCTCGGTGGTGCCAGTCACTGGAGTTGGACCAGCGGTCCTGGGGAAGAGATAACCCAAGTAACTGCCCAGGGATTGGGAGAGGAAGGTCACTGTGACCAGACATCCTGCCACAGCACAACCTGTGGTGGCACGGCTGGCTGCTGCTTCCTCCTGCCAGAAGGTCTTCCCTGCAGATCTCTGCTTTGTCACAAAACTGCTTAAGGGCTGGTGTGTCTGATATAGGAGGGGTGGCTGTGAGAGCTGGGATTCTTCCCATACCTGATGGAAGGGAGTGGAGAGGGAACCAGATTCTTTCCAGTAGCACCAAGTAGCAGCACAAGAGACAGTGAGCACAAATTAAAACATGTGGAACCACATCTCAAGCAAAGGAATCACTTTCTTACCATCGGTTTTGGGGGCAGGTTCAAAGAGTGGGCCAGGTTGCCCTGAGAGCTGGTAGAATTTCCACAGGGTGGAGGTGTGTGGTCCTGAAGCACTTCAAAAC
>NW_009734865.1:0-1332 GCF_000703405.1 Apaloderma vittatum | reverse complement strand
GCAGCCAGTCAAAGTGTACTGACACGAGCCTCCACCATACCGATCCCATCAACTGTAGCTGGTCCATCTTCTGGACATGCCTCCAGGAACTGCAGCTTCATTGCCTTGCAGACAGAGACTTACTGTGTTCAAGCACTGCAAAGATTTCTCCTCTGCTCATCCTCTCTATCCTGAGTAGCTTTAAGCTCTCAGAGACAGACCGTGAGTGCCCTCAGTCGTGCTGTGCTGGGCACAGGAGCTGCTCCCGGGCAGAGCTGTCTCTCAGCAGTGCTGCCTCCTTGCCATCAACTCTCTCCATCCCTGGAGCCCGGCTCAGCACAGGAGCACAACACTGGACCAAGGCACTAATTTAATGACCTCTCCCATGAGCTTTGTGCTGAGATCATGATCCTTGGAGACTGGGAGAAAGTTGAGGAAACCACTCAGGAAATCCAAGTCATATTCAAACTCCAAAGTTTCTTGACTGTAAATGAGTCCCACTGAGGGACTCAGTGACAAAGCATCACCAGTGTCAAGTTAGAGCGGAAACCTGAATGTAGAGATGACTGGTTGGGAAAATCAAAGTGAAGGTTATGTGATGCTGAGTAAACCCGGAGGTGTCTCATTAATCCAAAGGGACAAGGCCTGATCTCAGCTCCTGTAAAAGCAGATCCTGTCTGTCTATGACTCCACAGGCCTTTCTCTAGAGCACTGGGTTCTGGAGATGTGCAAAGCTGAAGGCAGATCTATGGTCCGACACCTGCCAGGGTCAACACTGGGGAAAAGGAGGCCATGAGAAATCAATGCTGTAAAGACAAGGTGCTTCCCCTTAGGCATCAGTGGCAGAGACAACAGCCTTGGCCAATGGGAGAAAGAGCTCAACTCAGATGGGGGCTATTCAGAATTCCCTCTGTCATCTCCACCACACGCTGTCCCACACCTCTTCCTCTTCCTCTGCAGTCCTTAGACATCCACCGTGATCCCATAACTTGCTCTCATCTGAGAACTTTTTTCCTGTACTGATATGTCTCCATCCTTCCTGGATGCTCCTTGACCCACAAAAGCTTGGGCTAATCCAGTCTCCCTCAGGGTGACTTGATCCACCCCAGCACTGCCCTTTGGGAGACATCTGTTGGTGTCCAGGCTGGGCCTCCACAGCTACAGTTCTTTCTCATGCTGGATTATGAGAAACGCTCCATCATCTCTGAGATCCCCCTCCAAGCACTCCCAGGCTACTCCTACCCACCCTGGACCCTCCACACCTCTGAACTAAGGAGATCCATGTTCCTCAAGTTTCTCAAGGTCCTCATGGGCTGAAGCTACAACTGGTCATCTTTTAATACTTGTCTCATC